>NW_008794595.1:613334-640834 GCF_000699145.1 Aptenodytes forsteri | reverse complement strand
GTACCTTCAAAACAAAGACTTTGCATGACTGTACATGTAACCTTTTTTTTTTTTTAATTAGTATAACAAGATTAAGCCAAGAATCCATCCTAACTAAAATACTCATATAGAAAAGTTCTCACACACAAATGAACACTCAGTGGTGACTGGCTCATGTAACAGATAATTAACTAAAAGATTAACATTGATGTGTTAGTACAGCAAATAGCTGGCTTGTTCTTTCGAAATAAATTTTAAAAAGCATATGGAAAGCTAGCAGAGTGTGTGGTGATATAAAAAGATACCATTAAAAATGAGAACAGAACTTCCCAAGAAAGTAGTTAACATAAATAAATGGTAGGCTACTTGCATTAAAGATTTTACTTTTAATATACCTATAGATTAAGAACTCTGGGAAGAAAATTGTGACTCTCATTTCCCTTTTCATATTTAAGCTTTTTAAAGAACCTTAAAACAAATCAGCTAACTTACCATAACTATGATAAAATATTGTAGGACTTCCATAAATGAGACAAGGAAAGATATTCTCAAGTAAAGTTCGTGTTTTCCTTTGTATTAGTCCCATTCTGGTTGTACCCAATGGGAAGATGCCTTCTTGAGAAACCTGCCTTCTCACAATTTGTCTGGTCAGGTGAGAAGTAAAATGCTTTTTTTTAATTTTTAAAACATGTTTCAGCAAGGTTGCCATGAGTACTGGTAGGAATAGATACCATGTTTTTGTGGCCCAGAATGCTATTCTTTATCATGGTTCTCTGGAAAGTTCAGTAAATGCTGTGATACCAAACAATGATAAGTAAACCATAGTAGTCTTTTTTTAAAGTCTACTACTAGTCTAAGTAGTTCTTAGTGGCATAGTACTAAGGCCAATATAAAATGAAATATAATTAAAGCAAATAAATTATTTAAATAAATAATAAGACCTCCCCATAAATAAAGATGAAGAAACCCCAACCAAACAACCCAGGATCTGAACTAGTATACGGCCACAGTTGTAACTCTGCAAACACCTTATGGGCAGGAAAGGTCTTAGGGTGGTGTTTCAAAAACAGGCAGAGATGAAATGAATGGGATTTTGCAAGAAAGCCAGCTCAACACTGTAGGAACCATTAAAGTAAAAATTAGATTGCCTGCTGGCTTGCGGTCTGATGGGGAAAGTCCCTCAATAGTGGATGATCTGTAAGCACACATTCTTATTTCAAACAGTAGGTTGCCTGCTCCCTGCTGTTTGAAGTGAGTTTAATATTCACAGACGCATCTACAAGCTATTTACTCTGACCAAAGTGATCGGGTTTTGTTGTTTAGTGCTCCTGCACCACGTGATGGGACTCCTTTGTGCTGTGAACCCTTCTTTCACAACTCTCATATTTTCAGGACTTGAGCATCAGCAGGCCAGGTTGGTATTTTGACTGAACAGCATCTTCCCAAAGAAAATCAGAGAACTGGGAAGGCGTGGGACTGGGGCCTTCCAGGACCCTTTTTTCCAAACCCTACAGATTCTCGGGTGCAACTAGTGTTTGCAGAAACTCTGTGGCTTACATAGTTTTCTTACAAAGAAAGACATAGCCTTGCTGCCTATGGTCATTTTAGAGATCTCATGTCACATTTATGAAAGCAAGGGTCTTACAGCTGGCCCAAAATCAGTGTGGGTAAAAATATTCCGCCGTCTTAAGTTCCCCACTTGTTTCCACAGAGAAAAGGTGTTCTTCATTTCCTGACCAGAACCATGTAGTGCAGCATTGCTGTAGAGCATTAAACAGCTGCTCTGTCTTTCCCCTCCCCTCCCCCCATATATAATACGCATTTCAGTGAGGCTGTTTATACCAGTTTAGAACCTGCTAGAGTGAAAAATACTATGTACATTTAAAATGAATTATCTACATAATCTTTTGGGTTTTTGGCAGAAAATAGATCTTATTTTAATTTTTTCACAGCTATTAATTGCTATAATTGCTATTTTATTTCTTACACATATTTATCAAGTAATCATCCACACTGTCTGCTGTGATGACCCTGTTAATATTGCATAAAAATCACCTGATCAAATTGCTCAGGATTTTTACTGAAGTAACTCTTAATTTCAGTGAGACAGCAATTGTTCTAGAACAGATTGTGTGAAAAGGGTGTGGTGATATGCCCTATTATTTGTTCAAAAAAGAGTTTGTAAACACTAAACAATTTATTTAAACAATCATATAATATGGAGGAGCTAATTCAATGTTGAGGCATTAGAGCTCACTGTTTTAAAGCGTTGTTTCCCTTCAAAATAACAAAACTCATTAGTGTGCTTAGTTTGAAGACACATGAGAAAGTTGAACAATAAGTAATTAAGTGTTGAAGAAAATCCACCTGAAAATTATTTTAAATCATTCCTGGTTCTGTCATATACTGCTAGCTTTCCTTTTTAAATATAATTTACAAACTGTTTCTATAAGAAATCTTTCATAAATCTTTTTGTTGATTTATTCACAGATTTTTGAATCTTACATGGCATTCTAAGCATTTCATTTTCCATTATTCCTTTTAGGGATTTTTGAAACCTTTCTGTTCTTTCCTTCTTTCTTTTCTTTCTTTCTTTCTTTCTTTCTTTCTTTCTTTCTTTCTTTCTTTCTTTCTTTCTTTCTTTCTTTCTTTCTTTCTTTCTTTCTTTCTTTCTTTCTTTCTTTCTTTCTTTCTTTCTTTCTTTCTTTCTTTCTTTCTTTCTTTCTTTCTTTCTTTCTTTCTTTCTTTCTTTCTTTCTTTCTTTCTTTCTTTCTTTCTTTCTTTCTTTCTTTCTTTCTTTCTTTCTTTCTTTCTTTCTTTCTTTCTTTCTTTCTTTCTTTCTTTCTTTCTTTCTTTCTTTCTTTCTTTCTTTCTTTCTTTCTTTCTTTCTTTCTTTCTTTCTTTCTTTCTTTCTTTCTTTCTTTCTTTCTTTCTTTCTCTTTCTTTCTTTCTTTCTTTTTCTTTCTTTCTTTCTTTCTTTCTTTCTTTTTCTTTCTTTCTTTCTTTCTTTTTTCTTTCCTTCCTTCCTTCCTTCCTTCCTTGTTTTGCACAAATACCTGCAAACCTACTTTGCCCCTCTAGTTGTAATGGATCTGTGCAAACATATTTCCTTCTGCTGCAAGGGACCGCATTCCCTAGGATGCACGTATTCCTTGTGTTGCTCTAGTTGGACTGACAGGAAGGATTGGTCTTTTGCACCTCTCTAAATTTTGGGCACAGGAACTGAAGAAACAATTGTGTGTGTGTGTGAAACTCACCACTCCCTATGACCATTGGTCCCATGAAAGGGAGGGGAGAAAACAGATTAGCTGGGATTCGTAGACTGGGAATCCCTAGTCTGGAATTCATAGACGATTATGACCAGAGAGGTTTACTTTCGACATTACACAGGCCATAAAGCTTCTTTTAGTCTTTCATACAATGCAGAAAAGAAATGCTTGCCTATAGCCAAAGTGAACATTATTTAGCTCAGTAACACATGCGTTCCTTTCTGCCAGTGCACAGAGTCTGCATCTCTTACAGCCCTGGGTCTCTTACAGGCCATTCACGGTAGAGTAATTTGATTCTGGTCTGTCACACAAGGTTGAGCGGCAACCTGAATATACAAATACTTGCAGCATTCATTATTGATAAGACTTGGAGAAGCATTAGATAATGTGTTACTTAATGTATTTATTGGAGGTGACTTCAGAGGGATGACGACTTCAGATGGATGAAGGATTGCATAGCACTCAGCAAATCAACACAAATTTCTCTGTTTACTTTTGTGTGTGCATGAAAGTCACGATGAGTCAGCTGCAACATAAACTGTTGACACAGCAGCTCTTCAACACAGTTTGTCTGTCATCCAGAAGGTGTAACGTTTGGAGGCATTCAAGAGGATTTAAAATAGTTTCTCTATGCAATCTGAGCAGCTTAGGTGTATTGAAAAATAAAACCAAAACCAATTTCAGATTAAGAACTTTGATGACACAAATTTTTTCCCATTATGTATAAAACCCACAGGATACTTTGTCATACAAGCTCTCCCTCCCCTACCCCTTCCAAACCAATGAAATGATGTGGAAATGCTACTGACCCTGAAGTGCATCCCCCAAAGACTAGGCCTTCTAATGAAATCAATTAAAGTGAAGTCAGGCCCCAAAGAAAGGCAAGGTAATAATATTCACCAGATAGGCACTATGTTCCTAATTGTCATAATGTAATTGTCATAGCTGGGACAATTAAAGATGATTGATTCTGCATCATAGATTGAGTCATGAATCATAGTAAGTGGAACAAAATCTTACTGAAGTAAATAAACATTAAAAGCCTTGCAGTACTTAGTGATGTATCACAAAATACCTAGAAGTTGAGTCAAGGTGATCCAATGCTTTGGATGTGATGGCACAGCAAGATAGCTTCCACAGTGATTGTACTCAGGAGAAAAGGGCTTGCTGCATACCGTTCTGGGCAATAGAAGAGCCACTGTTTTTCAAGAGTCAACATTAAAACCGGGTAGGAAGAAGCATCTCTTAAACCAGACAGAGCAGCACATTAGCATAGAAACATTGCTTCTGGAACCCTAGCTAGCTAACTCTATGTTTCAGACTGCTTCGGATACCTTAAAATCACAAAGCAGAGTGTGATGACTGATGATACCTGTCAGCATAGTGTCTTCCAAGCATCAGCAACATCCCTGCTACAGATTCCCCAGTTAAGGAAGAACTGCTGAGTACACTGGGAGCACGGCAGAGGATGAAGCAGCCTCTGAGAACAGAGAAAGATGAGGCACAGCTGGTGGCTTGTTGGACAGGACCTCCATACCATGCCACATCTGTGCCAGATATGTTATGCCACAGTTCTCAGCCAGAAAAAAAACCCAATAGCTAAATGCCAGATTCTCCAGAGAAGTTCTGAGCTTTTTTCTGGTCTTGACCTATTCAGCCTTTTCAGGCCTTCTGCAAGATGTTTTACACTGCAAGTTCAGACGTTATGTATTTTTCCTGTAACAGCTCCCATTTCACTTATCATTTTTAATGTTATTGTCCCAGTTACTAAGTAACATAAAGTTGCCATACACATCCTTCTCTTTAAATGCTATTCCTGTGTTATACTTGATATTTTAAAGCACCCAGTCAATTCATTTAGGTACATAGAAGGATCAGAGAAACAACATGTTTTATTGGTTGAAATATTGAAGTGCTTTAACTTCAACAAGCTGTAGCTTCATTCAGTGTAGAGTGTTTATTTGTAAGTCAGTGCTCGAGTCTGACTTCCATGCTAAATAAGAAGATTATTAAAGCAAGAGAGTATATTTTGGAGATATTAAATGTATTATGAACTAACCCAATTCCACAGAGGATGAGAACTTTTCAGAAGTGATGTGGACAGATCCAGCTTGAGCTGATGGAAAGATAAGTAGCTTCTTTACATTTAAAGCAGTGAAATATTTTGTCCCTTGATTCAGAATTATAGACTCCCACATTTGTAATGCTTATTTTAGGCTTGCATAGCTCAGCTTTGAGTCACTGGTCAACTCATTATCATTATGCATTTATTGTTGAAGTGCTATCTGTTTGCTCTGCACTCTACAAGAACTACTCCCACAAGGAAAACTTCAATTCCCACAGAGGTATCTTTGGAGGCATTTATAAACTTGGAGTAACTCCTGCATACTTGTCCTTTTATCTCTTTTCTCAAGTGACACAGAAGTAACAATGGAAATATCTAATATGCTAAGATGTGCACTGTCAGATCCTCACAGCATCACCCCCTTCCGCTATCCTGTCTTTGTTAGGCCAGGGTAATTAGTTCTTCTCATGGCTGGTAATTAAAGCCAGATCTCATAGACCTAAACACTTTGGGAAAGAAGATTAATGATAGGCTCTCTGGTTTTGTGTCTCACAAGGGTGGGGAAATCATAACGAGGAGGAGGAGGAATGTGGAGGAAAGAAGTGTTGTGTTCTGCACAGTAATTGGAGAAAATGGCAAACACACGACTTCTGAGGAGTGAAGAAATGAGTTTAATGGCTTTCCAAATCATCGTCTTCCCCCTTTTTGGGTGAAATTTGCTTGCAGTACATTTCCCATGCCTTCATCTTGAGTGTACCGGGAAGGACTGTGATCGTTTTGTTCCCACTGTGAAGTGCAAATAGAAGAGTGTGGAGGCAGCAGCCACGTGGTATGACTGAGTGTGGCTCAGAAGTTTTGAATCAAACTATCTGAGACAAAATGTAAAAAATCTGATTTAGTTATCCAAGTATACATCTGTATCAGTTCTCTTAAATCCAGTGGAGTTATATCTAATTTATAGTTGGGTAACTGACCTTGCAATCTAACCCAAAGTGCATTTATGTACATCCCATGTCCAAGAACAAATCATAAGTGCTTGAATGCAGGATCACTGTTCCCTTTCAGCTGTTGCTGTTATTATTCATGTTTTGTAGTAGTATAACACCAAAGGGACCCCAATCTAATTAGGATCCCATTTTACTTTGGAAGAAACATAAATCTATTGTCCAAGAAAGAGTTCACTCTAACTTGGGGAGACAGGTGACGTATATTTTGAAGGAAGGAAAAAAAGGTCAGGGAAAGAAGAAATACAGGAAAAAACAAAGCTCTTTTCAAGCAAAGTGATCTCAGAAATGCACAGCAAAGTATTGGTCAGTTCTACACCTTCATTAGGATCCCTGTTATAAATAGGTTTACAACTGAGCTAAAAAGAAAAATCAGTAAGTGAGTGTCTCAGACAGTAAACGGAGAAGGAAAGCAAGCTGTACAACACTAATAATTTCAAATGCCTGCTTAACACAACAAGGTGAATAGTTTTTCGGTCCTAACTCATGGAGGACTTGCATAGTCTTTGAGAAAAAAAATAGTTTGAGATTTGTCTCTCATTTAAACAACTGAAATAAGCAGTCCTGGATAGTTTCATTTACTTCTGTTCCAGGCCATAGATATTCTACATGAACTACCCCTAAGCATTATTCACCAACGACAGAGTTCATTTTAAAATAATATGGAAGTTGTCCCATCAGGTTCTCTAGTTACACAGGAACTTCTTCCATCTCCACAAACACAAATTAATAGGAAAATTACAGAACTGGATCCCAGCCACAGGAATCTGTTCCCCTGCCTCTTCTCTCTAACATTAGTTTTGTACGTGAATTTTTACCAGGTGTGGAAATGTATGTTACCGCTGAGATTCTGTAAAACTCCTGATTCAATGGAGCTTTAAGTGTCTGGACTCCAAGTATTTAACTTAGGTTTATTGGCTCACTGCTTTTTAAGGAGACTTAGGTGGATTAGGCTCTGCCTAGTAGGCCCTGTATGTTAACTTTCCGGCAATATTTTTTCCCCTAATTTCTCACTTTTTTTACTGAGGATCACAGAAAGACCAAAGTAAAACTGGTAAACCAGAAAGAGCTTACCTTTTTAAAATCTCTCCAACAGTTTATAACAGTATCTGTGCTTCATCTTGTTATTTATTTGGCTCACATTCTTCAGAGTGGGCTGCAAGTTTTAGGAAACAACTTGCATGCCTCAGACCTGGGAATGACAGAAAGTAAAGGACGTTCACAAAAAGCATCTACACACGCTTTCATGCATGCGCACACACATATTTATCAACTAAGGAGTAAAAAAAGGCCTCTTTGGGTCTTCTGCTGTTACACACTCTCAAAATTGTAAGGGGTACCAGAATGGGAAACTGGTGCATTCTGGTACATTTAAAATAACTAACATGCAAATCAAACCCTGGCTGAATTTGAAGCAAGCTTTGTATTTCTGAATTTCTGAAAAGCAGATCCCTGTGAACATATCAGAAGTATGAAAAAGTTTATTGAAAACTGTTTGAGGTGCCAGACCCAAGTGCTTCAAGGATTAACAAAGTAAAGGCAGGCTTAGATTTTCTCTCACCTGACAGTGCTGGCTTTTGAGTCCACCTTCCTACAACTTTCCAAATTCTTGACTGTTGTGATGGCTTGTGCAGTTTCCAGAAGGTCATGATTAGTGGCACAGGCTGGAATTATTGGGAAATATCCAAACTTCAGAATTAGAACCCATGGGTTGATAAGAGTCTAATTAGCATTTTAACGGCTTTGGAACAGGAAAAAGTTACAGTCACCCCAGGGAATGGAAGGACTGAATGTTTTCTGAAGGAACTTGTCACATACGTGTGGGACAGGAAGAGCCATCAGAACAGACCTTATGCTCAAGAAACTGTGTGGGAAAAATTTGAAGGCTCATTTGGGCCTATGCATCTCAGGAGAACTGAGACTGTAAAGATGAATGTAGCAACTGGCAAGAGAAATAATGTAAGTACAAATTTTCAGTGGCAGAGAGTTGAGCCAAGAATTAATCATTTCCGTAGTGTAGGCTTGAGTGTATGTGACTGTTCATATACAAGTAAATAACTATCATAAATATGCTAGCCATCTTGACTAAACTAAAAGGTAAGTAAATGTTTGTTTAAAACATTTGGTACAAGAATTATACTTATGATAGGGTTGTCCAGATTTCTGTCCACACTCCTTTTGATTTCTAAGTTTTTCTCCTGATTCTCCAGTAATTGAATGCTCCAAAATACAAAGCCTTTTGATTCCTGTTGTTTCAGGCTCTTGCTGATTGCTGTTGCAGAAAGAACAAAGAATTTTGATCACTAGTGACGGGGAGGAAGACAAGTGTTAATACTTGGTCCTGGTCAGTCTGACCACAAAGTAAGAAGAAATGTACCTTTTTTCTAAAGGATGCAATTCAGATTCTGTCAATGGACAGAAATTAGAGAGAGCTTAGAAAAAAAAGGAGAAAAAATAACTGGTTACAATAATCAAATCTTCCAACTCCTTTTTTAAGTCTGACACAGCTCATCAATACATTTGCCTGACTAAAGATCAAGTTCAAAACGAATGTGTTCGCATTTAGCTCTGAACTTTGCAAGTGTGTAACTGTGAGCGTTGTACAAGGTAAGACCTACATTCTTCAAGTTAAATAAACATAATGAACAGATGCAAGTTATATCCTAAAAGTCTAAGCTTTCTTCATGCTTTTTAAATGTTAGGAGGATAAAGTGGATTTGGGAGCTTTTAATCACCTTTGTTGCAAGCTTGACTCTTCAAGGGACTTCCAGAGCAAAGCAAGCCACAGCCTGATTGATCATTTTTAAAGGGATTCCATTGGCCACACATGCACTCAAAGCAAAGTCTTTTATATTTCCTGTGACAAAAGTAATCCTAGTTAGGTTCACAAGGTGAATATAGAAAAAAAAAGAGAATAAGAACTGTAAGAAACTTGTAATTCCCATTTTCGGGTTTAACATACACAGTGTTTCCCACCTTCAGCCATATAGGAATTCCTCTCCCTCAAAAATAAATAAGTAAACAAACTCTTTTGCTCTTCTTTTCTCAAGAGACATGAAACAACTAGAAGAAGAGTCAGAAATGCTGGACAATCTGAAGTAAGAGAACTCTGAGGAAAACAAAAACAACCCCAAAAAACTTTACGTACAATCTGCATCAGCTTCATGTAAAAAATTGTATTTGTTGTTTACTGCTATGCTCTGTCTTTAAAACAGCAATAACAAGGAAGAAATTTACAGTCCTTTAAACACTGTGGACAGGCTTTGCTAAGCTGCAGTGCCTAGGCTACTGATAAAAGAAATTAGCATCAGAGCAAGAATAGGACAAGATAGTGCTATGACAGAAATAATATAAGGAATAATAAGAACCCAGGTGTACATAATTAAGATTGTAATTCAAGCAAAGGGTTCTGGTGACATCATTTATCAATGTCACTACAAACTCTCAATGGAATTACAGCTTTGTATGTAGAATTCAGATATACGCGATTTGTTAGAATACATGAGGAATGTTTCTATTAAAAGTAGACAGACAATATGTTAACCTCAAGTAGTGGTGGTGACAGGATGAGATACAAAGAGAAGAGCTTTCTCCTATTCTAGCAAAGGAAGTCAGATCAAACATTCAGAGTATTTCTAAGATACTTGGAAATTAATTTTATTTAAAATACTGGCTAGTCGTTTTTTTTCCCCAAAAGCAGCAGAAAAAGTTTCAGTTTTAGTGTGATTCAACACTGCAATAAAAAAGTGTTTACTGCAAAAGTGAACAAAGGAACACCTAAAACTACTGATTTGTCCATCTCATTGTATAGCACAAAATCACATTAAAAAAAGCTCAAGAAAAATACTTCCATTGAAAAGATGATATAAAATATTTACAATTAAACACACAGAAAGGCTAGCATGAAATTATTAATTGCAAATTAACTCATTTTTAGGAAGAAAAAAGCATGAGCATTGATACTTTTAAATACGTGTGCTAAAAGGAGATGCTAATCATTACTCTCTGTGAATGTCTGATTTTGTTTTTGTTTATTCTTATAAGCAGAATACTTTTATGAAGATAAATATGAAACAGAGGCCCCACAGTCTGTGTGAATTTTAAGGGCCTTAATGGAGCTTAAAAGACTAATTAATGTAAAACCACATTCTTAAATTAGTCTTCTAAATGTAATTTCAATGCCAAACTACTTGTTACTCAGTCACTTCGTGAACTTTTCAGCCTCACTCAGATGCCCACAGTCCTTTCACAATAAATGTGAATAGCACCTCCTTGAGAAAGCAACCTTCAGTAAACAGTAATACTTACCAGAAATACAATGCAGAATGATGTGAGGCTTGACTGCTGACTGATTAGAGAAAAAGATCCTGGTCAACGAAGGGAGAAAAAGGCTTCCTTTGAGTTGATAAACTTAGTGCTAATTCTCACCTAAATAAAGTGCCTACAACTATAGCTATAAAAATTTACACAACCATTCAATGCACTGGATGGACTTCTCTTTTTTGGTCACTTTCTGAAGTACTCTAATTGAAGCCCATAAATAGCATACCTTATGAATTGTCCAGAAAAATTTGTGATGCTCTTGAATACAATCTGGGAAATGTTGTGTTTATGGATTCTATATGGACACTGATAATATCAGCAATTTTTCAGATTTGGCCTTTGTAGGCTGCAATACTATCTCAAAAGATATTGCATTCTCTGAAACTTTCAGGAAATGCTGACTGATGTTATAAAGTTGTGGGCTTTTTAGTTCTCATTATAAAGTTGTGGGGTTTTTTAGTTCTGTGTTATTGAAGTACATAAGTTTTGTGGAAACTGAAATGCACAAAGATTTGGGAGCTTGTGGAATTACAGCACTTCTGGTCCAAGTTCACGAGTCTTGAAAGTTTAGCTTTGTATATGATGCTTGGAGAGAATGGCTTGAACAGTAGCAGTTTTGACCTTGAGTAACTTAATTTGGAAAGGAAATTTGGTCAAACTAGCTCAATGTAGGAGTTCTCATCAAGGATTAATGCATAGGATCAATATGAACTTTTTATAGCAGACTTCTTGAAAGAGGACAACAAAAGGTTAGAATACTTTAAAACCTGAAAAAGCAAATTAGTATGACTTAAAGTGGGTAGTACGGGAATGAAAATGTAAAAAGCAGGGATCTTGATTTCATGCCAGCTTTTAGTAATACAACTAAAATATAGAGAAAACTGACTTTAAAATGATATTTTTATATCTCTTTGCAACTGTAGCTGAGCTTATAAACACTTGACTACCCTGTCTCTTCATCTCTTCATGGTGGTACTGAATGAAAAACACTCATGATTGTAATTGACTGATGCTATTGTCACAATTTTTGTAATTTCTACAAGGTCAAAATTGCATATTAACATACCTCTTTATTTGAAAGTTTAAAGCCTTAATTACCTCCTAAACAAAAGAGTTATGAAAAACACATAAACATAGCTCTTCTTTAAGTTGCTGTACACACAAATCCCACTCTTGAAACATAATTACTCCTGGAACAGGGAACCAGGCCCTTTAATAGCCTTGTCACTAGCAACAGATATTTATGCATGTCCTTGTATTACCTTACCTAAGGAGCTAAAGGACAGATTGATCCCACTTACTTCAGATTCTTTTTAAAGCTTGCTGTCTCCATCACTGTCTCCTCTCCCCTTGTCTCTCCCTTAACTACAAACCAAGCTCAGATATGGCTTCTTAGCACAACTCAAACCTGACATTTTTCTCCATTGCCATATGGCAGACTCCCAAGAGCTTGCTACCAACCGATGTGCTGTTTGTGTCTAGCAAAGTTTGTGACCTGCAGGAAGCTCCATGAGCACTGGGGGTATTTATGAGGTTCAGCAGGTATCTCCAGCTACCTCTAGCCATTCCAGTACTCCCACCTGTGGCAGAGTGCAGTACATTTCAATCCATTTCAGAATACTGTTAAAATGCTGGCCAAGACTTTGCAGATGACACTAAAAGTGTATTATGAAAAATTATACAAGCTTTATGTAAAAATAAAACCCTTTCTAATATGGTGATTTAATTCAGGCCCTCAAAATTTTCTGTTTCTCTTACTTGTTGAGGCAAATCTACAACTAGTCTACCTCTTCTTAGGCCTCTCCAGCCTTCATCTGTGATCTTCGGAAGTGGAGCAGGCTAACTGAGTTCCTGAAAAATGGCAAGCAGTTTTCTCAGATAAGCTATCGTCTTGAGATCTTCCCCTCCTCCTTCCCTTCCTCTGGCTTTTTTCCTGAGGATGAGGCAATGACATCAGCTTCTTAATTCTCTTCATTCAGTGCAGGGGAAAAAAAAAAAAAAGGGTATTTGTAAGGCATTGGTCTCTCAGCCCTGAAATTTCAGTTCTTCTTTGTTCTCCTTTTCCTCACTCATTTTTGTCTTTTGTAATTCCTGCCACTTCCATCTGCAAGATGCCTGTTCCTGTACCCAAATATTTGGTTATTTCTGCTCTCTGGACTACTTCTTGTCTTCCCTCCCCTGGAAGCTGACTGTATCTTCAAAGACAGATGAAGATGCCTCAGGTGATGGAGAAAGACCATGATCCTCTTTCTCCAAACGTCTCCATTCTGGTTTGGAAGTTGACTGGGGTTTAGTGATATTTTTAATAATGGCTGGTTGATATTCTGTCTCCAAAGGTGAACTCTGCTTTCAACAGCAGAACGATAAAGATGTAGTGCTTAATAATGAAGAACAGCATTTTTTATTGTACAAAACAAGCCTCTCAGCTTCAGTGGTGTTATTCATGAATAACACCTTGTGCATATGCATTATGAGACAGTGCTTAATTGAATGATTGCATAATATGTTGTTCCACAGAATAAAATATGAAATATTCATTAGGCCAGAGAGAGAGTTAGAATGCCTGGTAGTTAAATCACTCACCGGGGAAATCCAGCTCCTACTCCTTGCTCCAAGTGAATATGTAAGTAGTTTATACAAAAAGGCTTTAAAAGCAACTAGGAATTTTACCCCTAAATATACTATACCCTCATGGCCTGTGTACTATCCCAAAAGGCAGGAGTATGCTCTGAGTGGGGCATGGAAAGACACAGTTAAACGTAGACCTACATCCTTTCATGTAGTTAAAGTAGTCAGATGCTTTAACCTTTAGGCAGCTGTGTTTAATGGAACCAAAAACTCCCTACAGATTTTATTTTTCAGGAAATGATTGACTCGGTATAGGTGCCTCATTCAGGAAAGGGTTTCCAGATGTGACTCCAGAATAGAAGGAAGCACTTTATTGCAGTCTAAATTCACACTCAGTTAGGTCCCTGTGAGGGACATGGTGTAGGCAACATGCATATATCCTTAGCTTAAGGTGGAGGGCTCTCCACTCACTTTTAGCTGCTTTGAGTCAACTGCTAAGAACCCAACTCACCTCATGCCTCGCATTGGGAAACGGGGGATGGTGGTAGGACACCAGAAATGTTGCAATAGTCTGTATTTCAACACCTAAATACTGTTGCAGATATAGCTTTTGCCAATCTGTGAGGTGGAAAGAACTTCAGGAAACATGTTTAGGTAAAGTAATACCTGAAATAATACCCTCAAATAAATTAAATTGACCTCGTAATAGTTGCATCTGTTGGAATCGTGAGAAAACTTATTGAAACAATAGTGGAACAGAAGCTTGAAATAGATAAAATTAGGAGGAAAAGGATACTTTTAAAATAAAATTAATTAAAAAATAATTTCCATCTCAGAGAACAGTTGGCTCTGTCAAAAGATATGTATGTATTTTATGAGTTTCTGGTAAATAATAATAAAAAAAATACCTTTTGATTTTGTGCAGGGTATCAAAGAGGCATTCTCCTGGCATATTTATTTTTGCATTTATTCAGGAAAAAACAGAAAATGAGATTGGAGAAACAACACACTCAGGGGAGACGGAATCAGTCAGAATAAATAAATATGCCCAAAACAATAACAGAAGCAAATGTGGCACCAAATATCACTGATAGACAAAGAATACATTAATTCAGTATTGCAAATTACTTTTGCTTAAGGCAGATATACTTGGTATACCCTCTTAATTATTGCTCTTCTCATCAGTTTGCAACTCAAAGCACATTCTCTCAGTAGCAATTAGGGAATGATATGATTATACAAAGTTCTAAGAACAAGAAAAAGCTTCTGAACCAAAACAGTAAAGATTTTTTTTTAAACTTTGCATTGTAAAAACTGCCTTGTGCACTGTCCATCTGGAGAACCCATTCCACATCTTCAGAGGCCAACAGAGACTTTGACTTTTATCTATCATATCTTTTCAAACTACCTTCTCTTTGGCCACTCAGCCTCTTCTCAAGCGTGGAGAAGACAGGAGGAGGGTGTTGTAGCTGACTGGTGAAGCAGAGGGTTCAGCTTCTTGGCTCCTGTTCATCCAGTGAGTGGTTCCCCTTGAGGAGATTCTACATATATATACATATGTATCTATATCTCCATAGAAGATGTCTCTCTCGCTACCTGACTGGTGCTAGAAGAAAAAGCTGTTGTAAGAAGGCAGGGAGCAGAAACACTTGTCATGTGTTTACCTGCTTTTGTGTGTCCAAAGGATTAGAGGTCTGCTAACATCTGTCAGTCATACCAGTAGGACTTTGTCTGAGAGCCTGTGAAGTGATGTCTCCCCTCATTTCCCAGGGGCCAGGAGTCTAATCCACTCTTTTTTTTCTGCACTGTGCATCATATACTGATGAGCTAGAACCTTATTAAGTAGATTTCTGTTTAATTACACCTTTTAATGAAAAGTCCAGGTTGTTTTGGCAGATCAAACCAAAGGATACTCAGGTTTTAAAAGTGCAGTATAGTATGAATATGGATCAATATATGTGGACTGACTAAAGTTTAAGGTCATATGAAAGTAGCTACCATAGTGAACTTCTCTTCAGCGCGAGAGTTCATCAGAGGACAAAAGTTTGCTGCCTTCATATTTGTTTGGCCAGTAAGTTTGAGATACTGCCAACAAATGAAAAATAGTGAATTGTCCTCTCTATTCAGTGCTACATTTAGTTAGTTCAGCTAGAGACTAGATTACATGCTCACTACAGCTGTTAGTATTGTGAAAATCATTAAGACGACTGAAATATTAAAAAAGATTAACTACAGATATGGTACCTTTAATATTCTGGAAAGTCACTTTGAACTTGATATTTTCCGATCAGCTGTGCTTTAAGTAATGACTAGACCCAATTTCTTCTTAAAGGCAAAACAAGAAATGGGGGACTTACTTAGTTTTGGAGAGGTCCTGATTTTTTTTTTTTTTTTTTAACTTTAGATGGAAGAGTAGGACTACAGTCAGCTATAACAGCCATTTAAGATAGATTGATATGTTATGGGGCAAGTAAAGTTTCCCATTGACATAAATGGTACTAATTTGATTTTTATGGAATAGTGAAAAATAAGATCAATCAAAGAGGGAAGGAGATAGAGATTGGGAGAATTTGCTGGGGGCCAGCAAGGAGCCTATTCAGGTACTGTTTGCCTCTGGAATCTTGATTTCTCGCAGAAATTTTGCGAACATGCAGCACATCTAGAAATGTGTAAGCATGAATAATTTTATTCACTTTCCCTAAGTGGAGAAAGATAATCTGCCCTAAAATATTACAAATTTCCATTTTCCATCTTTATTTATTAGGGTTATAAGGCAATCTGTTGGGGTTTTTTTTTGCATTAGTATTGATCAGCATTATTTTAGGAGCATATCAGCTTAAAAGAAACTTTATATTAGATTTAAGTAGGTCTGAGGGTGGGATAGTTGCAGAGTTTCTCAAGAATTGGCAAAACACAATTCTGGTAGAACCTTGGCTTAGGTATCTACAAATCTGGCATTTGAAAAATGAAGAAAAGCTGCCTTTGCGTCTTACGATTCCTCTGATTCTGAGAATATTGTTTTAAAAAATAAGGGTGATGAAGTAAATTTCTGTATTACAATAATGTAAGATTTTCTCAATCAAACTATTCAGATGTGACAAGGATAGAGGTCAACTGATGCCATGCCACTCTTTCTTCCCATGGAAGGCGATTAATTAATAAAGAATACTTAACTTCATGTTAATGTCAAAGAATATGTACTACAGACATTATCATCATAAACTGGATTCTTCTTCATTCCAAATGAACATGATAGTATCTAAAGCAGACACAGCAATAGGAACCCAAAAGACTGGTTGTGACTGATAATAGCTGAGACAACACAAGAGTATGCAGGGGACAGTTTCAGTAGCATCAATGTTCAGCCTATTTTTCAGAATGACGTGTCAGACTGTAAATATATTGTCTGGCTAATAGTGTGCATTTGGCTTGCATCAGGAAGCTAGTTTTTCTGGAAGTTGATCTGTTAGCTTTCAGGTAGACATTAGCCCAACTGAAGAGGCATAGCAGGGGGTCAGAAGATATCTCTGATTCATTCAGGATGAGGGAGAGGCCGTATGAATGGATCAAGATAAATCATGATAAAACCAATGGAGGGAAAAAATAATGGCAGAATTGAGATTAGGACAAGAGGTCATAAGTACAGCCAGATCATATTACAGAAAAATGACTATGATTTCAGGACACCACACCAGAAGGTTTAGGTGATCACAGGAGCAATTTGGCTGATTTATAAATTAGCTGAAAAGAAGTTCTATGTTCTGTTCAAATTTCTGACTTGAAAGGGAATATGACGCTGGCTGCTCTAATGGAAGCAATTATTGACAATGTGAGAATCTGGCTGGGGTAGAAAAGTTGTTGCCTCACTGTAACAACTGTCCAGTGAATTAATTATTGACTAAGGAATCCACTTTATAATAAACTGTAATGAGAAGCAAGAAGGGAACAGAAGACTGCAAAGAAGGTTGGGGCTACATTCAAGTTGAGATACAGCCTCCTTTTTCTATTTTCAGTCCTCTTCAAGGGGAAGGGGGCCCATGGATCCCAGGAGTGATGCTAAGGCCATGTTAGCAGGGTGGAGGGCTGATGGCAGTTTGCCACCACGTGGTATGTATTACAAAGGAAGTATGACCTGCACTGGACGAGTCATTGCCAGATGGTTCCCAGATGTGTTATTTATGAAGTCACGGCCTACTTAAACCACATTCCTGGTGTCTTGTCTTCTTTTCCTGCAATGTCCAAGACATTAATGAAGGAATGTATGAGAACTAAATAGCAGACCAGTTGTCAAAAACCAAATGGCAACAGAAATCCTTTCCTGTCTCTGGATATATGTAAATACATATTAGATTAACAAAACCAGCTTTAAACAGTTGATCCCTGAAGAGTCATAGAACTGGCTTCTGTAATGCGTATTAAGGACAGTACTTATCTTGGCCTCATCAGTCCCTTGTGAACCTCTACCATAAAACTTACCACATTATCCTTGATGATTCTGTTCTTATATCTTCTTCCTTCAAAAGTGCCCTCTCTCCCCTAGCTTCCTCAATGTAGAGAAAAAATTCTTATAAATAAAATCTAGGTTATTCCTTAAAATATGTATACCAAGGTAGTCTGGAAGAATGCTGTAGTGTTTGAGATGATCTGACAATGTCAAATATAGTTTGTGGGTTGATTGGTTGGTTGGTTTGTTTGCTTAAATTAGTCAGGTTTTGCAAGCTGACGTGACTGAGTGATCATGCAAGTTTCTTACCAGAAGGTAATTTATTTAGTTTGCCTAATGTATCTGAGGCAATGCAGTAACAGTTGGTGCATTAGACCAGAATTTTCTATTGCTTTTATTGGTCTGTTTTTGTCTTTTTTTAGAAATGGATGGAATATGATTTGTTTTTTCTTGTTGCTATAGCTATGAGAAACAATTCCTGAGTCGGTGCTAAGAAAGTAGAAAAGAACACCACAAACAAGCTAGCGCTTTGTAACATCCTAGAGACAGAACTGTAGCAATATGACTTGACATGCAGAATAACATCAGTTGGCACAAGTTTTATTGATTTCAACCTATCATGTGATGGGCCCTCAGGTTTTAATAAATAAGCTGGAATTCTACTGGTATAAGAAATAATGGAACTAAGTTTAAAACAATTCAGAAATATTTATTTTGAATACAGAAAACTCACAACAGATTATTTTGTATATAACATTTTTATGCAAGTATTCAAAATAGATAGCAACCTGTTTGCTTTCTATTGCCAGAAAGTATGGGATGTATATTAACATTGATTTTCATTACAGTGATCTAAGTTTCTTTCTCAATTTATTCCCTTGGTGAGCAACTTCTCTAGGTGGAGGCCAGTGTAAATGAAATCAGAATATGTCCATGATATGAAATAGTCTTGCAAATATATTCAGGGTCAATGGGATTTTTCTGTTTATGTAGTATACTACTTCCATGTAGATACCAGGAAAAATGAAACTGCTATAACTTATTTCAGGCAAATACAGTAATTCAAACAGCACAAAAGGATGTGTGTGGTACATTTTGCATAGGTGCAAACACTTCACAGATAAAGAGGCTGGTCATCTTCGTTCAGACAAAACATTTTGAATCATTCATCTGACTGCCAACTATGTTAGAAGGAGAGAAAAAAAGTATGGTTATCATTAAGAAAAAGCCCTGGAATCTGTTAGTTTATTGTTAGAAAGATTAAGCTTTGTAAGTTAATACTATATGAAATAGGGAAGGGAACTGAGATATACAGATATCCATGTATAGGATGAACATATGTGGCATTTTATGCATATATTAGAAGACATAGAGCTCGCGTATCGAGAGCTAATAGTTTGACAGAGAAGTCAGGGAGTAATTTATTGAAACAAAACCAAATAAATTACTTGGCTTTTACCATTGTTCAAAATACAACCTTCTTGCACAGATAAGTAACCCAGGTTAAAGTCATTTAAGAACAATAACGACTGGCAGGAAATAGCAGGTCAGCTGTATCAATATTCCCACAAGTGGAAGTTAATTGAACAATGCATAAATGTAGCCTAATTGTTCCAGATATTTTTAGGCATCCGATTCTTATAAAATTTACATTTCAAAGTAATGGAACAAAATGGTTTATACCTCCATGATCTTATCTTTCCTGATGTCCAGTTAAAACTTGATTCCAGACAAACAGTACAGATTTGTCATTGTTGTAACTGTACAGTAATTGCAACAGATTTGATCAGTCTTGGATTCATCCCAATATATTTTTATGAGGAGAAGAGGAAGAAATTTTTTTTCATACTAAACCTATGTACTACTAGGAGTGGTTCAGAAAGGAAGTTATGTGTAACACAGCATCCATTTGAGTGGTGTAAGAATTTCATTAATACAAGGAAGCACAGTTCTTCTCACACCAACTTTTAGTTCTTAAGCCCCCGACATCAACAAAGATAGTGCAGTTTGGAGTATTATGTGTGAATACATATGAGATGACAGCGGTTAATGAGCTGGCTGCTAACTAAGTCTTTCCATTATATCTTTCTCTGCCCTTGCAGTATGACCTAGATCACATTTCCTACTCACTTTAGATTTTCTGTTGCTCCTTACACAGTTTAGAGTTCACTTTGATTTCTGAGTATTCATACCAGCCAACATGCCTAAATCATTTCCTAGTAAAAAAGATGGAGATAATAAGGGAAAGATGCTTGGAGACAATGAAAGAAGAGAACTCAGAACATTTTCATTAACATCTTCATTAATGATCTGGATGATGGAGTAGAGTGCAACTTCAGCAAGTTTGCTGATGACACAAAACTGGGAGGGGGTGGCTGATACACCAGAGGGTCGTGCTGCCATCCAGAGGGACCTCAACAGGTTGGAGAAATGGGCTGACAGGAACTTCAAGAAGGGAAGTGCGAAGTCCTGCACTGGGGGAGGAACAACCCCAGGCACCAGTACATGCTGGGGCCTGGCAGAAAGCAGCTTGGCAGAAAAGGACCTGAGTCTTCTTTGGGAGGAACAACCCCAGGCACCAGTACATGCTGGGGCCTGGCAGAAAGCAGCTTGGCAGAAAAGGACCTGAGGGTCTTCTTTGAGCCAATAATGTACCTTGTGGCAATGAAGGCTAATGGTATCCTGGGCTATATTAGGAGGTGTGTTGTCAGCAGGTCGAGGGAGCAGATCCTCCCACTCTCCTCAGCTCTAGTGAGGCACATCTGGAGTATTGTGTCCAGTTCTGGGCTCCCCAGTACAAGAGAGACATGGACATACTGGAGAGAGTCCAGTGAAGGGCCACAAAGATGATCAAGGGACTGGAGGATCCCTCATACGAGGAAAGGCTGAGAGAGCTGGGACTGTTCAGCCTGGAGAAGAGAAGGCTCAGGGGGTCTTATCAATGCCTATAAATACCTGAAGGGAGGGTGCAAAAAGGATGGAACCAGGCTGTTTTCAGTGGTGCCCAGTGACAGGACCAGAGGCAATGGGCACCCACTGAAACACAGGAGGTTCCCTCTGAACATCAGGAAACACTTTTTCACTGTGAGGGTGACCGAACACTGGCACAGGTTGCCCAGAGAGGTTGCAGATTCTCCTTTCTTGGAGATGTTCAAAAGGTGTCTGGACATGGTCCTGGGCAACCGGCTGTAGGGGGCCATGCTTGAGCAGGGGGGGTTGGACCAGATGACCTCCAGAGGTCCCTTCCAACCTCAACCATTCTGTGTTTCTGCTACTTTGAGTGAAAGGAATTCTCTTTAGTGAAAAGGTCTTTCTCAGGCTGCAAACTATACTATTGTATATGGGCTTAAAGAGAATTAGACTACATCAAAATTTGCCCATTTTTTCAAGGTTCTTCAAAACCTGTCTTTATAAATAAAAATTTTCACTTCATTTGGAAAACAAAATACTTCACCATTATGTATTTTAAGAAATTTTTTTTTCTCTCCATAAGATCCAAAAACATAACCATGAAAAACCTAGTATCAACCTCCCACTCTGAGTTAACTTTTTGTTAGTATTTTTTCAAAACTAGCAAAAATTCTAAAATTACAAAACAGCAACATTTACCACATCAAAAGATTTTAAAAAATCCCAAACTTAAACAGACTTCTAATTTGGATGCTTTTATCAGCCTCATTTTTTTAAATGTTGGGCTGCATTATTGACAAGATAATTTGCAAAGCATTACTCATGCCATTTAGCTGAAGAGTCCTTACTGTTTCTTATTTCCTTTTGGAAATTTTTTAAAACATAGATGATTACCCAAAGAAAAAGTCAGATCCTTTATCACAGCATCAGTTTCCACTAATAGATTAAATGTATAGGTATTAGGAAAACATTACTTTAAAGGTATACATACAAGAGTGTTTATTGCTTTACATGATGGTTTTCAAGGGTTTTATGTAAGTTCTGTTAATAATGCATGTTGTTACATATTGTGCCATTTGACTGAGGAATGGAGAGAAAGGTTGAAATCTGAGATAATATTAAAATAGAAACTTTAAAGTATTATAATAGTTATTTCAATAAAACTACCTCAAATATTTCTTCAAGAAGGAAACAATTTGGAGTTCAAGATCAGTGGCATAATAACTGAAAATGTATAACAGTACTCTTATTCCCATCACTAAACTATAGATTAGGGTCTTTTTCAGTTGTTGCCATTATAAATCCCTGTTCCCAGGGGTGCCAAGCTATCATAAAAATTTGCTTTGGGCAATGCTTTGAGATAAGTTCTTCAAATAATGCATAGGGGATTGGCTTGCAACTCCCACTTGTGCTAATAGGAGCTATCAAGGCAAATCTCTCATGGATTCATGGGAGAAAAAGCTCCAGAGTATAAAAAGTTTCGGCCTGAGGATTATTTGTTTTTGATATATATCCTGGTAAAAACATGCCCTAAACTAAAACTCTTCAAGCTAGTGATTTCAGATACTTGCTGGGACTGGGACTGGGACTGCTAATGCTCAGTAGATTGTGTTTAACAGAAATTCCACTGATGAAGCCTGCAACATAAATTATTTCCTAAATATTTATGGAAGAAAGAATGATAGTTTGGATGAAGAAATATGCATTTTCAAGTCAATAATATACTATTTTATCTAATTAATTACATAGGTTTTTTTAATAAACATTTATATTTTTCATTATCAAGTTCAAAATGCTGGTTGAGCTTCACTCGGATGCACCCCCTGTTCTTTAAAAGGTGGGGATATAGGATGGCGTGGTTGATCTGAATGTAAGTGGCTCTTAACTTCTACATGCAACTTCACATTTTCCACTTTGATGTAGGGTACAGTGGTAGACCAGCCCATCTTCACTCTTCTTCTGGAAGAAATTCCATTCCCCTGATTCCAACAGCTCACATTTCATATAGTCCATCCATGAATCAGGTCAAGGGTTTACTATAAATGAGTGTGCTGATAAAATAACTTGACACACTTCATCTTCTAAAAAATCTGGCTATGGCTATGTCTCTGGTCCCTGCATTCCCCAAGCAGCTAGGCAGTAAAATATGCTGGAAGCTTCCATTAAGAACCATCATTTTCTGTTCTCCTAAGTTCTCCTAGTGATTTACATTAAACATACAATTGTCTGAATGCTGCGGAAGAAAAAACAGTACACAGACACATCAACTTCTTCAGCTTCAGTCAGTTTGGAGCAGTAGCTTAATTTTATGTGTTCTGAATCATTCCTTGGAGGAACTTTTTTTCACAGATTGTTGCAAGACTGCAGGGAAAAGAAAGATTAGCCTTCCAGACTAAAGACCACCTTTGTGAGAACCACTTTTTCTGCCTACATGTTCTACATTCTTTTCTTAGGTAAGGTATTCTAAAAGAGCAAACTTATGTCAGAGGTAGACTATATCAGCTCAAAGCAAGTACTTCTCTAACACAGTTACAAGACTATAAGCTCAGCACATAGGCTAAGGAAAGTGAGCTATTCTGCATATAATAGGTGCAGCTAAACATACTCTTTGTCTTCCGTAGGCAGATATTTCAAGTCCACTTCTTTATGCTTCTTTTCATTTCTATACATCTTCCTGGTAAACAGATGGCAGAAACTTTAAATAGTACTTCAGGTGAGATCTCACCAATATCTTCTACAATAGTATTACTGCTTACCTGTCTCTACTGCAAATACCTTACTCGCCACAACCTCAGATCATATTTGTCATTTTGGTAGCCTCTTCACATTGGTGGTTCAAACATTTTATGTGACTGGTTAATAGTACCAAGCGTTATCTTCTTTCTCTATTATTTCCACTCTGTAAGCACCAAAGTCTTGCTATTAGTCCTAAACCTCACACTTCCTACTGTTGTATGTCATCCCACCTTTTTGACTCCAGTGTTCAGTTCTCCATTTTGCTCTGTCTGATAGTCTGGACCTCTTCTGTGCTAATCCCGATTTAGTATCATCGTAAACTATTTTACTTTTCATACTAACAGGTTCCCCTAACAGTATCACCTGCACTCTTTTCCTACCCATATTACAATTCTTGTGCTATTCTATCTTCATTAACTTAATAAATAATTTCCTATGATAATTACTTTGTAGTAAATCTGATGTCCGGATACATTTTAGCTACTACATTTTCTTTGCCTAGAAAACCTATTACTTTAGCCAAGAAAGGTACAGCATTACCCTGGCATGATCTGCCTTTGCTGAACCTACCTAGAATTTTATTTCACTTCTGATTTATATAATTAATTATATTTTGATCCAGATTTGTTCTAAAATCTTCATAAGGTAAGATTACTATGCCTGTAATTATCCAGATCACATTTCTCCCTTCCTTAAATATATGCAACGTGTTTGTTTTTCTGCACCAGATGCAATATGACTCACAGTCTGATGGACTCCTTAAAAATACTTGCTACCAGAGTACTTTTCTGTGAGGAAATATTGAGTTCAAATATTAAAACAAAACTTAAACAACATTTTTTGTGGTCATGTGGAAAATGTATTTCAATAATCAGTGGAAAGTTATGAAATTGCCTTTTGCTGATCTCTTTGGTTTGCAATGGGTAGCATTTAACGAAATAAATAAATAAATTGTTCATGAATATTTATAACCCATCTGCTTTGAATATAGCCTATCAAATTTAAATGAGACAAAGGATTAAAGCTACAATTTAAAAGCTTAAAACTAGAAGGGCTTATTTTTAACCTTAGGACAGCCCAGCATTTAAATAAGACCAATTGGAACTAGGAATGAATATGAACTCTTAATTTTATTAATCTCCTTATACTGCTGTGCATTTTTCTGATTCACCAAAATATGTATAGCTTCTGAATAGCCTGACACTTTGCTTTGCATTCCATGTTATATTTTAAGAAATACATATCATATATCACTTGCTAATGGTTTCTGTGGGAGGAGATGAGTAATTAAGGACTTGTGAAATTGGGGTAGCATACGTTTTAATAACTGATAACATAAACTCACAGGATGGCTGCAGTTCAACAAAGGGCTTAGCTTGCACTGTTCTATAAATAAGCACAGGAAATGAGATTAAAATTTTAAAATTAGATTGTTAAGATTTTCAAAAGTGACCATAAGATCCATGTGTCTTGCTTTGGGTCCCCCGCTATGAAGGACTTTTCAGAATCCTGATGTTTGACACCTTTTGAAAATATTTCGGTTTTAGAAAGTCTTTTATTTGTCCAACCTAAAAATCTATGATACATTTGTGAGACAGGTTTCACTGGAAATGAAAAAAAAACAAACAGAACAAGCAGGACTATTCTTTCAATTGCATTGTTGGTTAGACATGTTATATATAACAAATTATGGGATATAAATTTTCTTTAAAAAGGTGGATTATAGTCACTCAAGTCCTTCAATTTCTTTTTTATTGTAAAGCATTTATTTGTAATACTGATAGGCACAAACTGAGCCTTACTCTTCCTCCCTTTTCACTATTGCTTTGCAGCTTCATTTAGAAATTTAATGAAAGTTTAAGTTTCATTGGTTTTCTTTCCTAAACATTGGTAGAACATGAGACAATGCCACTTATAGTCTTGGAGAATTTATCTGGGATTTGTAAATAAACCAGTCCTGTTGTTTGGGGCTTAGATGCTGAGTTTCAGACAGAGGAGGGAGGAATGGAGACATTTTTCCTCCTCCAGTGCTGAAAAAGATGTCTGATACCTGATAGCATCAGACAATCCACTCAATACAGCTGAGGCACTAAGGCAGGCTTGTAACTATAGCTTATGACTATGTTGTGAGATACAGGGGTACTTCCCAAATCCCTTTGAAAGCTCAAACCATGTTTTGATTTGGTGTTGGAATAGAACCTGAGCCCTCCTCTCCATCTTACCACAGTTTGGTTTCCAACAGAAGAAAACCAAAGTGGGAGGGCGAGAAGGACACTGGTGTGGATGATGGGGGCAACAGGAGAATTTTCAAAATACACTTTACCTTGTGTCGTGGTTTACAGCCGGCAAGCAACTAAGCACCACACAGACGCTCGCTCACTCCTCTCTGGTGGGAGGGGGGAGAGAATTGAAAGGGTAAAAGTGAGAAAACTCATGGGTTGAGATAAAGACAGTTTAATAGGTAAAGCAAAAGGTGTGTGTGCAAGCAAAGCAAAACAAGGAATTCATTCACTCCTTCCCATCAGCAGGCAGGTGTTCAGCCACCTCCAGGAAAGCAGGGCTCCATCATGCTGAACGGTAACTTGGAAAGACAAACGCCATCACCCCAAATGTCCCCAATTCCTTTTTCTTCCCCCAGGTTTATATGCTGAGCATGACGTCATATGGTATGGAATATCCCTTTGGTCAGCTGGGGTCAGCTGTCCTGGCTGTGTTCCCTCCCAACTTCTTGGTCATATGATATGGAATATCCCTTTGGTCAGCTGGGGTCAGCTGTCCTGGCTGTGTTCCCTCCCAACTTCTTGTGCACCCCCAGCCTACTCGCTGGTGGGGTGGGGTGAGAAGCAGAAAAGGCCTTGGCTCTGTGTCAGCACTGCTCAACAGTAATGAAAACATCCCTGTATTATCAACACTGTTTCCAGCACAAATCCAAAACATAGCCCCATACTAGCTACTATAAAGAAAATTAACTCTATCCCAGCCAAAACCAGCACACCTTGACATCTAGACCATCTATGATAGATCCAATTTTTATGAAAGCCTGGAAAATGCTCTATACATGATTTTCTTATTTGCAGAATAAGAGATTTGGAAAGAATCCGGGCATGTATCTCTGGTGTATTTTTAGAGCAGAATGAAGCAAAAACCCAAGAGAATGAAACTTTATTCCCCTTTTCTTAAATTCTGAAGTCTCTTTTCACTCAGTACTATTTCATCGGTTTAGTTGTTTATGAAAGAAAAGAGTAAAAAATAGTCTTGAAGATAGAAAATGTCCTAACATGTGTTACACATGAACTTGACCATAAATTAAATGTTTGGAACATAGTAGCAGACAATAGTAAGAACAAAAAAAATAGTTGAATATAAGGCTTGATTTTTCTTCTGCTGCTGTTTGAACCTTTCCTATTGTCTTCACTACTTCAAATACAGATCCTTACAGAACTTCTGTGCAACATCTAAAAGTTTATCTAATACTTGCATTTGACCATTGTACAGGGAAAACAGCAATGTGGACAACATGTTTCATGAAAGAGGAATTTTAAAATTCTTCTTATCAAGAATGTTGTCAACTGCATAAAAATGGAGATTGGATACGCCAGTCTCTCTATTCTCCAGTCCTGCTCAACTTCCTTGAATTACCAGCCTGTGTAAGAGGATTTGGGACACCGGAGCAAAAAAACAAATGGACAATTATTGCAGTTGTTGTTGGAAACAGTTTAGATGAACTATCAGGTGAGTATGGATTTTGCTGTTCTGGTGGTACAGAAGGCAGGAACAAACAAAATTTGTGGATAAATGTGCAAATCTGTAAGTTTTGTCCCCAAAAAATTGATTAATAGTGGGGATGCTACGTTTACTTTGAAATTGCCCTTTCACTTCTAGCCTACCAGGTGAAATCAGTCCTAGGGAAACTGCGAAGGAAGTTTGTCACTAAGAATAAAATGTGGTCTGAATTGGTAATCCTTGTTAGATTCCTTCCTTTTCATAGAATCATAGAATAGTTTGGGTTGCAAGGGACCTCTAAAGGTCATCTAGTTCAACCCCCCTGCCATGGGCAGGGACATCTTGAGCTCTTGCTGGGACTTAGGAAAAAAAGGAGAGTTTACCACTTGTGGAAGAAGGGGCGGGCAACTCAAGAAGAGTACAGGGATCTCGTTAGGTTGTGCAGAGAGGAAATGAGAAAGGCAAAAGCCCAGCTAGAA
>NW_008794595.1:599800-611623 GCF_000699145.1 Aptenodytes forsteri | reverse complement strand
GTGTAGATGAGGTGCTTAGGGACATGGTTTAGTGGGCATGGTGGCGTTGGGTTGACGGTTGGACTCGATGATCTTAGAGGTCTTTTCCAAACTTAATGATTCTATGATTCTATGATTCTATCTTCAACTAGATCAGGTTGCTCAGAGCCCTGTCCAACCTGACCTTGAATGTTCCCAGGGAAACATGTTTTCTTTCTCTCTTCTGCCCCTAATAGGTATGTATACATTTACAAATGGCAGTACCAAAATTAAATGTCCAGACAGGACTTGGAATGGGTCTGTGTACTGCATAACTCCACTCTTCTTGTGATGGTCTACGTAAAACTGTATTGATGGCACTCTACACTGGGTAAGCCCATGCAGTTACTCCTTCTGCCAGGCCTTCTGTGTCTCACAGACACCAACTTATATGTCTTAGTTTTATGCATGAAATTCATGTAGTGGTTGGAGGGTAAAATTAAATGCTGTTTAAGATAACAGTTGAACAGTATCAACAGCTTTGAAGGTGGGAGGGAAATAGCAGATAAAGCCACATTTACTTCGATTATACTGTCTCAGTGTTCAGCTGAAATGAAGAAAATGCAATTCCTGATGCTGTTCAGAGAGAATCTGAAGGCATTTGTGGGTATTTTGATGCAAGTGGAAATAAAGAGTCAGAGGAAATTCACTGTGTGGAGGAGGAACTGCACAACAGCAAATCTGTCCTCAGCTATTGAGCCTTAAAGCCAAAGTTCCTGTGTGTGTATGTATGCACCGTAACTCATCTAAGAGTATATATACTGTATGTTAGGTATATATACAGAAGATTTCAATATGAAAAGTATTCTACACTCTTCATGTAAAACCTATTTTTCGCTGTGTGATTGTCTGTACTGCAGTTCCAATCTATGAGGCAAATAAGTAAGAAAAAATATTCATTTAAGTTGCTAAAACAAGTATGCAAAATAGAAGATTTTGTTTTTCAAGAATAGTAGATGACTGTTTTCTTAGACAGTATATTAAGGTCTACATTCTCAAAGGTTTTTCTGGACTTATGCTCAGAAAGTGAGTAAAGTGATGTATTGTAAGTTAAAATTAAGTAATTTTGCCATTACTAAAAAAGATAGTATGAAATATTTTGTCTTGTGTCACTTCTCAGAATTGAACATAAGGGCTCAAGAATTTCTAATTTTTATTAGCACACAGTAAAGTAAAATTTTACTGTCTGTAGTGAACCTCTCAGAAAAAAAACATTTGGAAATGATGCAACTGAATATAATTTAGGTCCAGTAGATAAAGATGAAGAAAAAAAGACAAATGTAGAACCTATAACATTCAATGATGCATTGAATGCCATCAGCTTTTATTGTTGAAAGACTCATTCGCCATCGACATCTATGGAAGTTGATCTTTAGTATCTCCCAAGTGCTGAACTCCAAGAAGAAATACAGAATTAGCAATCAACAGGGGTAAGAAGAAGAGATATTAATTGACAAAATATTTCTGCCAATATAGTACTTTATTAACTTTTCAGCTGAAAATAAGTGATAACTTGCTCCCAGTGGAAAGCACAGTGATGAACTTAACACAGAAAATAAAGACATAGATCATTAAAAAGACACATATAGATGCTATAAATGCTTACACATTTGACTGCTGCCTCCCCTGCAGCCTAATCTAGAGCTGGTGTTAGCGCCTCACAGGCATGTATGAGTTAAACTTCTGGGAGGTGGAAATCACAGAAATCAAATCTCTCACTTCTACCCTTTGTTATATTAAAAAACATGGATATAGGCAGGTGCACCTCTCACTACCTGTTTCTATGTTTTATGGATGACTCACAGTTGTCAATGCATGTTTGGAGGTCCTGGTGCATGACTGCTGAAACAGGCCTTTCAGGAGACATAGCTAGAAGGATAGCTGCTTTATAAATCCCAGGTTGTCTTAGGCACAAGGTGGGCATTGGCATGTTCTGCTCTACCAAAAGAGCTGTACTTCGGGGCATGCATAGTACCAGAGTAATATATGTCTAAGAAATTTGCTGTAGCAATGAAACTACTGGTAGAAAGCAACATGCCTAAATATTTTGTGGGGGTTGTGAATCACTCTCTTGGACTTAGGTGCTGAAATACTTTCTTGAATATGTTCTTAGAGCCTGATGATTTCTGTTTAAGAACTAATCACACTTATTTACTATTTAGTCTTTTTTGTGTGTATGAAGTTTAAAAAAGTTCTCCCTTAAATGTTCCTAGGAAACTACTGATTTCTACATATCTGCTTTTTTCCCTCATATAGTAGCTATGAAATTCAGCTGGTAACTGCTTTCCCAAGATTCCTAAGAACAGCAAACTCTGCTACATATTTCAGCAAATAGCTAAGGTGCAGGAAGATAGAATGCACTAATTTATACAGAACATGACCTTGTTTTTTCCTTTTCACAATAGAAATGAATTAATTTTGCTAATTATTGGCTGATTACTCATGTTGTATTTCTGGTGAGTTTGGATCCATTAACTAATATAAAGATTCAAGACCTGGTGTTAAATTAAATTAGAATACAAATGAAATAAGCAATACCAGAATAATATCATACCATATAAAGATGACTAAATAATGATGCTATCGAAGTTCAAACAAATATATTTTGTTAGAGTTTGTAACTTCTATGAAGAAATAATAAACAGTAATTTTTTCTTATTCATTTTTCTTTTTGGTAGGTGATGAAGGCACCATTCAAGAGAGGAATCTGTAGTGCCAGTCCTTTCCAATTTGCCAGGAAAGCTTTCTTCAGATCAAAAGTAAAAAGGTTGTTGGAACTGCTAATGGAAGCAACTATAAACTTTGGAAGTACAAACCATTTCCAAATTAGTGCTATCTCAGTCTTTTTCTTACACACAAGGCACACTTGCTGTTCTCAATTACAAGTTACCAAAATATTTTTTTCCTAATTTCACTATTTTACTGGATAGTGGAAAACTGTCAGTTGTACACTGTGCTTCTTGTAAGATTTTTTCAAATTTGAGCCAACTATTAAAATAACATTAATCTATTTTTCTTTTAAGTGAAGCACTATTTCAGGTTATGCTTTCTCTGTGTAAGAAGCTGTCATTTCAGCTAACACCACCAACAATGTATTTTTCCTGCATTGTAATTGCTTTAGGCATGACCGTTTCCTCATTGCATGCAACTACACTTTCCTATTAGAAATAATATGTTCTGTACATAGAAATAAACCTATGCATATAGTACTTCATTAGAAATATTTAAGTTAGAATTATCTAACTGATGGCTTGGTAAAAATAAATGTCTGGATTTATCATTTATTAAGTAAAACCACCATAGAAATAGATTATGCTTTTATGATGATTCCACATTAAAACCAGAATTATCAGTTTATTTCAAACTACCATTATTTCAAGAGCATTTTGTGATTCCTGTTCTGTTAGTACAGATGTGTTTTCCCTAGAAGACTTAGCAAGATTTGTACCTAGGATAAGCTTTTGTTGTTACTAGGAGGAGGAGTGATCAGCAGCCAGACACTGGACCAGTATCTCATTTCCTGTCTTCTGCAGGTGTCTATTAGCACATAGGAAGCAATTTGTTTATAGCATTGAAATTATTTTACTTGGTTTGGATGGACAGTCTTGTTGACTTGTTTCCTTGTCAAGACACTGACATGAATCAATAAGAACACAATCCATGCTATGCACATGAAGCCGAGGTGGTCATCACAGTGAGCTGTGTATTATACATCACCACTTACCTCTAAATGTGAGAAAGGATAGTCAATGTCTTGTAGTTTCAGATTCCTAGCTACGTAACGTTCTTGGACTCCTGGTTCCCAGAACATAAGGATCATAAATCTTGCACACAAAATATCATGCTAGTGTTTTCAGGGCATAATACCTGTTTAAATTGTCACAACACAAATTAAATCAACGTGGCTATCACAGTAGACACTGTTGGAGGATTTGGTTTAATAAATCTTAGGACCCTTCTGTTCAGGGTTTAATAAGTTAACTTTTCATTTAGGCTGAAGTTTCTTTACCATCAATTTAATTTATTGCTTAGTTTTCTGTAATTTTAATGTGCTATATACACAGCATCTTCTCCAGTATCTCACCTTTAAATCAATTCATTGCTTCCAAAGCAATTGGCTCATCTTACCTTAGTTTCAACAACATGCCTACATGAGACTCTAATAGCTAAATAATTTCCTTTTTTGTTCTTTGTTTTTAGTCTTATTGGACTTGCACGCTGGAAACATTTTCTCTTGCTTCTCAGTATCTAGAGGCTTCTAATCAAGTACTTATGGAACCGTTGTGTCCTTCAGTTTTAACTGCATGTGTTGGTTGGCTTTACCTTGAAGACTTTAAATTCTCATTGGCTTTTCACATATAAATTAAACGTTTCACCTGAAATTTGATAGAACATAGATGCTTTCAATACCTTTACTCATTACCTGCTAAGTATGTTCATTAATCAACATTTCCTATTTTAAATAAAAATGTATTATTCTGACACTTGTGATTATGGTCTCCTAGCAACTTTCTCAAACCGGCCCTTTTCATTTCAATGGGTCTAAGACCAGAAAAGAATGAAGATAGCCTTAATTCTCTATGTGGTTTAATCCTTTTCTCCGTGTGGTATAACTTTAATTTATTAAAGGAGTTGATATCTGTAATTTCATTGGACTAATGATAAAGTACAGTATTAAGCTTCCATTCTACATGTCAGTGTAACCTATATCACAGAAAGAAAAATCTTTTCCCACATATTCACTTGGAGCCCGCAGTTAGCAGGCTGATTGTTTTTCAGAAAGAAAGCTCCAGCAAGGCATCTTAAAGGAAAAACTTAATTCAATAGGATTTTTCAATACCTCAGTAAGAATCAACTTTTCTTCATTTTATGCACAGCTCTCCTCAGCTCCACCAGGCTGCATGAGGTAAATTTTCTTGTCCCCAGTTGCCAAGTGCCTTCTCCTTTTTTGAGTCCTCCTTAAGCTTTTCTCTGAAATTACTACCTCTTCTTTTTATTTCTGTCCATATGTCTATAGCTTTTTTCTCCCGGACCATGTTTTTATGCCTTATCACAGCTCATTCTTACAAAACTGTGTAAACTCTTCTCCCTAGGTGTCTGATCTTACAACCTCTGGCACCCTGGGGGACAGCTGCACTGCTTTCAGAAGAAAGTTTACAATGCTACAACAGTAGATCCTAAAAATAATAGTTAATAAACCACCATATGTATTTATATATATATTTATGTATGTATATACTTGTCTATGAAGAAATCCATTCTTCATTACTGTCAGGGTGCAATTTCTCATTCTTCACCACACTTGAATTTAGGACTGAACAGATCTCTTTGCGTTGGTTGGCACTTACTCCATAGCTCCATCTTCATGGATACACAAGGAAAGCAGGACTAATGACAACATCAGAGTTCATCCTTTCTATGTATACCAAAGCTATCAATTTGAGCCTGTTCTTGAATTTAGATTTGTTAGTCATCCATATTGTTTACACCACTGTTAAATACAGACATAGAGGACAAATTCCGTAGCGCTCTAAAGGGCTAAGAGACTGGATAAGGGAGAGGGCTTTAGTATGGGCTCAAGTTTTTGTTTTTATAACCTGCAAAGGACAAATACAGGTAGCCCGAGTGCACTGTCCTCTAGGAGGCATGCCAAATTCGGCTTTTCTTTGTTGGCACACAGTCAACGTCCTGGTCCTGTGTGGTTTGGAGCCAGAAATAAGGTTGGAAAGAAAGCGCTTAGGATAGTCATGCTTAAACCCAGTCTAAGCTTTGCCCCAGTGTCCTTGCACAGCAAGAACTTGAATGAGCATGGAGGAATGATTTCTGTAGCACTGTTCTTAGCAAATCATACGGATTTTACCTTGGAAATATGGACACCAGCAGTTTGAGCTCTTTTGCATTTTCTAGCAGTCACAGGAGGGAAAACACTCAGAGATTCTGCCCCGGAAAGAAGTGAACTGGAGAGGCAATAAAGAAGCAGAAAGGACTCTGGGGGAACTCACAGATCCTTCTGCAGAATCAGTGATGTCAAAGTTGGAGCTGATGCTCCTTTTATGGCTCCCTAACTTCTACTGATGTCCATTTTCTGTGGAGGTTAGTATAAGAAGGCAGCATGCACCCTCTGTCTGTTTTTATCTATTGTTGAGCTCAGTTACGCTGCACAATCTGTGAGCATAGTTCCAATACATGGGAAGTGCTTACCACGTGAAATATACTTGAAATTACCTAGAAATTAAGTCTCTGTGATTGTTTCTAGATATACACATAAATGTACTCAGCTGAACCCAAGCATTCAAAGTCTTCTCGTTCTGACGGATAGTGAGTTCACTGACATAGATAGGGACTGCACCATGTAGACTGGCCATAGTAACAAAAAAACCAGGTCCTGACAGGTTTGGTTTTCTAGTATAGACATAGTGTAGCTGTTAAATCTGGTGAAATCCTGAATCTGATGAGGTCAACAAAACTCAGTTGGATCCAGATTTTGCTGTTTTCTCAGTCTTTGAACAAAGGTTTCTCCTTTAGGACTTTCACCAATTTTTTCCAGCATCAAATTATATACTGTTTTTGTGGACACAGATACAAGATTGGATCTTGCTGTTATTAGTTCAGTGTTTCACACACATTTGGAGAAATGTTCTCTCATCATGCTATGTTAAGAGTAGTAGCAATGGAGAAAACAAAATGGAAAATAGAAGACTTCCAGCGAGACTTAAAGCAGTATAAGCCAACATTTGCTTGCTGACTTAATCTGTGCATTTTGCTACTATCAGCTTCTTTTCTAATGGCTAAATTCAACCCTGTCTTGGAGTTATCGATGAAATTCATTCTCCCTACTGGAAAATAATTCTTCTTTCTGGTTCCTGCTGCTTGCCGGCTACTGTTCTTGTTTCTCTGCTTCAAACTTTCTCCATCCCTTTTCATTTTCACCTGAATATATTCTCTCCTTTGTCTCCTTTCCCTCCTTCAGCTATCAGAATTGAATTTGGTATCTGCATAACTTAGTGCAATGGAAATATAGTAGGGTGGATTCTATATGCTGCACAGAATAGAACTAAACAAAATTGCATACACTTGCAAGAAGTAGCTTTTAGGCCCATCCTTTATTTCTCGCTCATTGGGATAAAACAGAATTGAATTAATAGTTAATTACTGGTTCTTATAAAAGTAAACCCTAATTTAAATTTTTTTTAAAAAGGTAAAGAAAAGGCAAGCCTCTTAGTCAATGAAAATTAGTGGCTTATAACTATGGGAAATTTCTATATTTTGAAGTATTAAGAAAGAAGGGAAGAAGGGAAGGAAGGAATGAAGAAGCGAGGGAGGAAAGAAGATAAGAAAGGAAGGAGAAAAGAAAGAGAGACAACTGTGTAAACCAGTTACATGTTGTTTAACCTCAAAGGAAGATTTTTCTCTCCTGCAAGTTATTCACTTATGCACTTGCTACGGAAGCAGCACTGTGGGTAAGTTGATAGCCTGTACAGGAAAGGAAAGAATGGCAAGCTGATTACTTTATGGTTATTTCACAAAACTGATGAGACAGCAAATGATATTCAATCCTATTAAAAAGACTAAGAACAGCCTTTTTTCCCCCCTTTTAAAAAAAATCCTGCATTCCTTGCGCTGGGATTGGATGATATGATTCTACAATTCAGGGAGTCTGGAAATTACAGAACATCTGCAACGAAATTGGTTTTCTGTGGAAAACTGATGAATCACTTACTGCCAATGACTGGAAGGAAAAGTACTTGTTTATGCCCTTATGTAATGAATTTTTATGAGGTGAAGTTTGCTGTTTATAAAAAATATACTTTCAGTTGCTGTAGATGTAAAATAATAGAATTCAGAATTTAGACCAACGCATTACTGAAAAGGCAGTCACTAGCAGAATACATCTGCTTACAAAATGCCAAAAAAAGGGCTGTTACTTCTATAATAGAATTAAAATTTCCATCCATCCTCTAAGGTCTTACAAGACAAAAAAAAACCAGGAACAATATTAACACTGTTACCTTTGCTAACATATCTTAAAGTAAAATGAATACTTTTATCAAAAAATATGTATTCTGCTTCAAAAAGCAGATCTGAAACATAGTATAGAAGAAAATCATGCTCGTGAGCAATTCCTCAAAAAGCAAGCAATGTCTCTTTGTAAACATGGACAACCAAGTACCTGCTCTTCCTTGCATGCCCCCTGACTAGCAATCTCTTTTAAGCAAGAGTTAAACTGATAGCTGGGGGGTAAGAACTGACCATTTGAATATGAAAAGTAACTTTTCACAATCATCAAATGTGTCTTCAGACAGTTGTATGTCTGCAAATTAATTAGTGGAGCTAGTTTTGAGAATTTAACTGAAATAATTGTTTTATTCTTACATTGGGGGATGGGAACAAGAGTTGAGTTTGATTGCAATGGTCTTTTAATTTTTTTCAGTATCTTGAGATATTTCTGTAAAAGACGTCACTGCTTGAATGTGATTTCTTTTTGGATCCTGTCAAATATTTCCAGGAATAGCTGTAGGTGATTGGAAATATACAGATATATATTTTTAATGACTAATGCATTTTGCTTTATTTGCTTTTTTATATTATGTATGTGAAAAACTTCGTGTTATTTTCTTCATGCTTCTTATCTCCTTGTCCTGACATCTATATTGGTTCTGCAAGTACTGCTAATGTACCAGTCTTTCTTGGATCAATTTATAAGTATATTTTCATGAAGATGAGTTTTCGTGGCACTAAGCAATGGCGTAATGAGCAACCTGCATTCCTTTGTGCCTTGCCACACATCTACCACCTTTGAAATTGTTACACGGTGCCTGCTGTTGCTATCGGTCACAGGGATTGTGAAAAGGATGTAACTGAGAAGGCATGCTGCAGGTCCATCTACACCTTCTGCAATGGCCAGGTTTGCTTAAACCCGGAGACAGCTGGCCAAGCGTGACTTAACTGTTATCCTATTTTCCACAATGCATGTAACAGAAGCTGTGCCACTTGGCTAATTGCCCATCTCATGCTTGCATTTGCAGCATGCTCTGGCCATTCAAGCATTGCTTTTGGAGAAGAAATACTACTCAGCACATGGGACCATTTTGTCCTCTGTATATGGAACGAACAGCAGTGAGTGCAAAGCTTTTGCATGGAAAAGGCCGTCTTCAAAATCCTCATGCTGCTTACCCTGAAGCCACAGTCCTCTAGAGCTCCTCTAGAGCTCTGATTCCTGTGTCCAACACCACTCACCACTCACTGCCTCTACTCTGGCCCTATTCTGATCCTTTGGGTTAATATGGAACAAATCAGGGATGGGTCGTTATTACTGATAGCGTAGCAGTCATAGAGATGTTAGAGCCTGTTGTGAAAACTATCCTGAAGTGATGGTAATTATTTGCTCTCTGAATCTATCTTTGAACCATGTTTTGAACCATGTGACTTTATTATGTGGCGCAATCCATGGGATCCACAATCTTTGGTAGGAACCTACATCAAAGGAGGCTAGAGTTAGGAGTTATCAATAAATATTGCGCTCATATCGTACAGGCTTTTGTTAATTACAGAGACTGTTTTGTGGATATTATAACTGGCTATTGTAGTCACTCACATGAGAAACTTACCTACTTAAGTACAAACGGACTGAAACCTTCATCAATGCAAAAGTATTTCCAGAAAAGCTTAATTAGCCTCTGGGTCTGCATCGTGAACACTGCTTCTTATGCCTTGTCATGGGCCATGCATCTCTACCCAGATAATTGTGTCTCACATAGTATGTTCAGTCAGGTGTTCAGTTCCTGTTGTGGTTTAATGCATCTGAAAGTAAGATGGAGATCACCAGTGACAAACTGGGTATCAATATCCAGAATACCAAGCCCATTGTTGCACCTTACTGCACCATTCACAACCATGACTAAAGATCTTGCATCAAGACTGGGTATAAAAGGAGAGGATTCCTCCAGAGTAATCAGGTAACAGGCAGTAGACCTGATTTAAGGCAGAGCAAGTTTCAAAACTCTTTGCAAGTCTTTAGTGCTAATACAGATTCCAATGTAAGAGTCAATACTGCCACAAACACTACCTACCGTCTTTGCCTGTTGCAATAGGCACTCTCCTAGTTGCCTAGCCCCAGGGATTGCCCTCTCTCCTGGCAGAGAAACCTGATCCTTTCTGCACCCTGTCTTTGGGCCCCAAACAACATGAGAAGTAACTAGAGGGCAGGCTAGCAATCTTGTTAGGGAATCAGGTATATTTACCTGAAGACTTCTACTGAACCTATAAGCCGTGACTTTTTTTTCCATTAAGACAATGTATCTCTGAGGAAGATCCTTGACACAGTTATTGCACCAGAGGTGTCCTTCCCAAATGTACAAACAATTTGGAGATGCTAGGTTGGGCTGCTTCCTTGGCAGACAGTGTCCTGAAAGACTAATTAGGTAAGGTCTCTAAACAAGATGGCACACCAGCTATTGGCAAGTGTCTAAAAGCTAGGGGACATGACAGGACACATTGGTCAGTTTAGTCAAACGTGGCAGTTCTGCAGTCAGAGGTTGGACAGAGGTTTGTAATGAATATAGAAAATGGCAGAAGAGAGAAGAGACAGTCTCTCCCCCTCTCCTGGGCTACTCCAACATGCTATGATTAGTTCTCCATTACAGCTCTTCCAATATAGCATAATGCAGAGCGGTTACCAGACTGACAACCTTTTGTTCCCTGAAATATCCTTGAAAAATCTCCCTGAAAGTAGACTGATTCCTTTGAGACGTATGGTAGCACACTGGCCAACTTTACCATACTTTGGACCAGTCTGTTCTCAAAGTGGACTCAGGATCAGAGAGGTATCCAACTAGGGATTTTGTACTTACTAAAAACTGCCTGCAAGATCTAGAACTACCTGTACTTGCTGTTGCACAAGTTTGCCCACACCTCCTACCTGAAATGGGTCTGCATTCTGTGTGCAGTGAACAGACAGTTTAAGCAGAGGTACAAAACCCCAGGTGTGCTCCAGAGAATGGAAGAGATCACTGGTTGGCCTTAGCAAATGCCCTACAAGTATCTCTGTGCATGTTTGTGTAGTCATCTGGTCCCAGTGTCCCAGCCTGAGAGGGATTCACCCCCCTCAAATGTCTTTTGCTTGAATGCCATCTATTTGATCACCTTGCCAGGCTTGCGTCAGATCCTGCCTTGGCAGTGGGCTCCCCTGGAATGGTGAAAACTATTAAGATTGCAATAACAATTTAGGTGGATGTTTTGATGGTGACAATATGGAAAACTTGGGAGGGTGAAGGCAGGCAGTTGTAATCTACTTGACCAATTTTATTAGAGCTTTTCCTGGGAATGCACAAGGTGTTGACATTCAGAAGGTATGACGCACCATTTTGAAACTGCTCCCTGGTGTTTCGGGTGCATGCACTGTGACTTGCAGTAGCCCAGGCTATGATATTTTTGTTATCAGAAGTAAATGACCATCAACTTTAACACCTACCACGGCAGTAACCACATGACCCTATCCTGCGTGTCCAGTCATGCCACAATATTATCTTCTTAGTACAAGCCAAGACAGCTTCCTAGCTGTGTTTACACAGCAAAGTATAACAGTTGACAATCTATTGCTATGACTAGTCTGCTCAGAAGAATTATTAAAAAGATAATTTACTTTGGACCCTAAAATTGAAGAAAATTTTTAAGTGAACTGTAACTATAAACTAGTTCCCCACTTTGCATTTTAGTCTCATGAATACTAAAGTATGAAATCACCTGACAGCCCAACCATTGAATAGGCATGATAACTAGCCTTCCAAAAAAAAAAAAAAAAAAAAC
>NW_008794595.1:582640-599775 GCF_000699145.1 Aptenodytes forsteri | reverse complement strand
CCAGAATAAAATGCCCATCAACTTTAACCCCTCCCACGGCAGTAACCACATGACCCTATCCTGCGTGTCCAGTCATGCCACAATATTATCTTCTTAGTACAAGCCAAGACAGCTTCCTAGCTGTGTTTACACAGCAAAGTATAACAGTTGACAATCTATTGCTATGACTAGTCTGCTCAGAAGAATTATTAAAAAGATAATTTACTTTGGACCCTAAAATTGAAGAAAATTTTTAAGTGAACTGTAACTATAAACTAGTTCCCCACTTTGCATTTTAGTCTCATGAATACTAAAGTATGAAATCACCTGACAGCCCAACCATTGAATAGGCATGATAACTAGCCTTCCAAAAAAAAAAAAAAAACAACCCCAAAAAACAAAACCCACCCCCAAAAAAGCCTCGCAACCTCCTGTTAAGAAGCATCTTTTATTTGTCAGCTTGGTTTTCATAAGAACAATACATCCCAGATAACAATTGTAGTAATATTCTCAAATAAAAACATTCATCAGTTTGGACTGTATTTAGGAAATATGTTTCTTTCATCTTTCTTAACATCTTCTCTTCACCACTTTGTCCAGATCATCCTTGCCCGTAACACCTCACACTTACAGAAAAATAAAGAAATATTTCCAGGCAATGCAGAAATCAGATACTATCCCTGTCATTTCTTTTACAGAATATTGAAACTCCTGCCTTTAAGTCTTCCATAACAGTACTTAAACGAGACCTCTCTTAAACCATATAGAGTTGATGGAGTGGTGGTGGTTTGTGGAAGCAAGGAATCAGCATTCTCTGACTCCTTTCATCTAAATGCCTCCAAAATCACACCTTGTGACAACTGGTAATTCTCATTCAAATGAAGTTATATTAATAAACATATTAAAAAACTTACAATTAGTCTGAGTTATGGCTTCATTTTTTTGATTTCTGATACAATGAAAATGTTCTTGTAGCACACAAAGACACATAACAGAGCACAAATAAAACTGTTAATACAGGGCTGTAATCCTACCCAAGACTGAATAAGAGTTCTGGTCCTTTAGCTTTCTTAAAATCTAGGCATTTACCCTTTTCACTGCTGCACATATGACTGCTCAGAAGTACATTCTCATGGTAGCTGAACACTAAAAAGCTTTTGTTTAGAGAAAATGACTGAAGAGATTAACATTCCAAGATAAATTTTGTTCCCTCTACTGCAGGAAGCATCACCAGATGCATCGTAGTCCTTTGTTACAGTAGAGTTTTAAGCTGAAAATATAATGCTTATGAGGACAAATTATCAATGCAATTAGTATGTAAAATTAGATTATCCTTTGATTAGTCTACAAATTATCTAATTTTTCTCTGTAATATCTTCAGGTAAGTCTTTGCAGTTTATATATCAAAAGCCGCAACAAAACAGAATTAAAACATAAAAAAAGGTATATTTTTAATTTTACAGTGCCATAAGGAAGCTGCCGAGTATTGACTTTGGAGTCCTAAAAAGCTAACCTGGTAGCAAGTAGTTTTTCAAAACACAAGTTGAAATCTTGGTCTCATAGATCTGATTTTTGACTACAACTGAGAAGGTTTCACCACATGGTAGATTAAAAAAAAAAAAAATAATAATTCAGTATGTGACAAAAGGAACCACTCTCTTCCCAAACCTTTTATTTCTGAGAGATGCATTGTACCTGCTTACTTGCATGGAAAATAAAAGAATTAAAGCCACACCTTAGGATCTAGGATCTTAGGGTAATGCAAAGTTTATTTATGCCGTAAGACAGACTTTACAAACTTTGTCAGTGCTACGGGCTACAAACCTAACACACTGATGATGAGGTACTACAGTAGTAGGCCAATGCTGTATGCTAACTATGAAAAGTTCAACTCCAGAAGAAGAATAGGGAAGCCAGCTGCAGTATAGCACAGCCAGCAGAAAATAGCTGTACAACAGAGGTACAAAACTTCTGGAAACAGGTTTTGTACTGGTACTGTAACAGGGGTGAAAAACAGAGTATATATTTTACTAGAATTTCACCTGGATGAAGCCACAAGAGACAAAACAAACCTCAGGAAATTCATACAGCTTAGGTAAATCAAACAGCAGGACAGAGAGAGGTGGAATGAAAAAGGAAGGTAACATTCTTTAAATATTCAGGAAAAAGAAACATTTCTAAATAGGAAAGAAGTTAAGTCCTACATAAGAAGAACATGACACCTAACAGTCCAATATAGAAAATCCATGCCCTTTTGACACAATACTGCACTGTGACTTCAGAAGGAATGAAGACTCCACAGGAAAAAAGGTCTGCTATGATTATAAACCACAAACACTGGATTTTGGATGTGTACAACTCTTAATTAATAAGGATAGAGAGAGAGGTAGCAGGAATGCTGATGATCCTCACCTCAAAGTCAGGGTTGCCAATACATTTCTTTGGGAAGAGCTATGAAGTGATGTGCAGGGACAATTCATACAGAATTACTTCAGGACCAGCAAGTAACTCCAGGGTAGCCTCCAACAGACTTGCCAGTTTCGGTACTTTTAATAAAGACAGATTTGTACCTGCTGGTTCAAATGGCAACTGTGAGTAACACAAATTTGGCAGGCTGCCGATACACAGGTTTGATGGCAAATAATGTATTGTGGCACAGTATCTGGAAGCAGTTGCTCTGAAGTCTCTGTTGACTCAGAGAATGGTAGCAGAATTAATGAAGTTTTTGGGCTGCCCAAAGATACTTATGAGCCCGCTAACTATATTTAATTGCATCAGATGAAAGCGTTGTGTGTCACTCTAAAGATCAAAACCTAGAATTTAAGATCTTCAAACAAATAGGCTGGTGGGTTGTTTTAATCAGACACTGAAGAATGTAATAAACCATTTCATAAAAGTAGATCAAAGATATTGGATCAGTTGTTACCATACTATTTTTGGGACTGACTATTGATGATAGCCAATCAAGAACACAGCCATCACAATGTGATTTACTCAATTTAACTGTATAAGTTTTTGAGAATTTAAGAACCAAAAAAGGATGCAAACTATTTTTGTGTTAATGAGACACTTCTGGGTAAGGCTTCCTGTTAAAAAAGGACTGCCATTTTGAAAAAAGTAATAAATCTTATGAAACCAGGTCAGGGAATAATTGGATGAAGTGTTAAAACAGGGAATAATAAAAACATTGCAAAGCCAACAGAGAAAGCAAATAGTAATAGTAAAAAACAGGAAGAGTTAGCTTTTTTTTTTTTTTTTTTAGTATGTCTACATGCGCATAGCTGTGTTTGATCTTTTTTCTGTGTGGTAGTGAGCTGTTAGTGAGGTTTGGCACCCACCTTGACCACACCAAACAAAGAAGAGTGGCAAGTCCCAAAGACAGCATCTTGTGAGTAAACAGTTTTCTCCAATGTCTCTGACTCAGAAGAATGCGGGTACCTTGGGCAGCTGCCACATTCCAATGGATGATGGACTGCGTCCCTCAGCTTTATAGGGAAGAAATGGGAGGTGGTCCTACATACATCACTGAAGATCACAAACACATAGCTGAGTGAGAAAATGAGTTCGGTCATCTCATGGAGGTCTAGAAGGTGCACTGTATTTGCACAGGAAGTGGTTATATCTCCTGTAGGCACACGTTAAATATGGAGTATCTATCTGTCTACCAGATGGATCACTTAAAGCTTTGTTCTATTGCTAAGAGAGCAATTCTGAGTTAGAGAAAGAGTATGTCCTGTTATGGTGGCTAAATACGACAAAAACTATTAATAATCTCCTGAGATGACAATTCACCTTACACCTTTCCTTTTTGCAGTGGAACATCACACTGGGAATTCAAATTTAAAATATTCAAATTTAAAATTATTCTTTAGGCACAACAAGGATGACTTTCCCACTAAATCCATCTACTACCTAAGTTGGTAAATGGCAGAAGCTTTTACAACAAGCTTGGGAAAATCCACAAAAAGGGTAGAAGCTTACTGGGCATCCCCTCTATCTTTCAGGAAAGTATATAGCATGCAGTTAGGAAGTGGCAGGCTGACAGACTCTAGATCTAAGAAGGAATAACTTGACAACATAGGGGTACCAAACTGGGATCAAGTAGTCTGAGAGAGGAGAAGAGCTGGTGAACTCCTTTCTATTCTTTCCTTCAGAGAGGCAAGTTGGCACTGTTACTCAGTAAAAAAAACTAAGACCAGTAAAGACATATGTTACAACAAATTACAGAGTCTCCAAAACCATATTTAAGCTGCCTTTTTACAATAATTTTTTAATTTTTCCATTAATCTCTGCAACATAATATTTCATGTACAGTATAAAAACAAATCAACCCCATATCAAGCATGCAATTCTGTCATTTCAATTTTATATTTCAGTGGCTGAAGACTGTGTACCTCTGAGCCACATTTAGGACATGTAAAATACATATCAAATAAATAGTTACTTTTAATACAGTAGTAACAAAAAACATGCGAACAGCCTATGGTATGAGGCATAGTAGGCCATTCCCCACATAGTGAACATTCCTTGCAGTGAGCTGCTAATGCATTTTCACTATTGGAAAGACCTGCAATAGGCAAACACCAAGAAGAAATTTTAAGTTTTAGTTTCTGTACATTAATAAGTGGTAGCAGATAGATCAGAAATTCAGCAAAGCCATGCCATAAGAGCTCCCTGTTCATGTATTCGAATCCTACCTGACGAACACTTTGTGGCTTGCAAAAAACTGACCTAATTCCTAGAATGCGTTCTGTGAGTGTTGCAAATGTTCCTTTCTGAAGAAAAATCAGAAAATTTAAAAGTTCACAAAGTTTAAGAAGTCCAGCTCCAAAGTTAATATAACGCTTAATTTTGCAGAAAGATTGCAGCTGACGATTGCTAAATAAATCATAACATCTTTCTTCCAACCATCTTCCACCAACAGTGAAAATAAGATACCATAACTTCTGGTGTTTGCTCAGAGGTTGGTATTTCTCTGTCTGAGACAAGTTATTCTTGTACTGAATATTCAGAATAGCCTGTCCCACAGTTGCATTCTTGGAATAGATAGTGAATCTCCATAATATAAGCCATAAAAATGCTTTTACTTCTGGTTCAAAATGAGCCAACACCCCTGGTTTAAATCCATGAAAACAGCTGGTAAACTGGGACCACACTAGTTGTTCCAGGGCTTTGTTTAGTTCAAGAGCATCAAGTTGACTTATTCTGAGCACAGGATTCACACTCTTTTCATTTCCAATGCTGGAGGCCATTTCTTCACAAAAAAACTTTCTACGAATAAACACAAATAGATTTTAGTATAACGGAGCATTTGCTATTTTTATTCTTATTAAAGATAACAAAGTTGTAATATACCAGCAGTAAACAAGAAATAACACAAAAAGCTTTTTCAGAATGCTGTATTAATACGCTATTAATATGCTACAAGTCCTCTCAGGAAGCTTTATATTAACAGTATAAAGTTTCATCTCAAAATAATTTATATTGGAGTATTTCTCACAAACAGTAACGTTTGTATTTGGTTACAGAGGAGTGTTGAACACCTTCCAGATATTTAGAAAACTCCAGAGATTTAATATTTCACTGTGGACCTTAAAATAGAAGATTAGAAACAAGAATAGTAAAACTATATGGTGTTTTATGGAGAAATAGGGAAAATGAACATACTAACTAAAATCTAGAAGAGAACAGTGGGGTGGATAGAAAATATTGCCATATGAATACTTCAGTAGCTGCAGCTGAAAGTAAAATCTTAGAAATACTAACAAATTTAAGGATTACATACAGAAAAATATGGATGAAAATTAAGGTGGGAATGATAAAACTTACTAAATAAAGGCAGTGATTTGTTTAGTTTAGAGAAGAATCATTATATGAGATTCAAGAAATATTCAGCATTCAGACATAAATTATCATACACATCACTGAACCCTGCATATATTTTCTAGAGTCTTTTGACAGGTGCAGGATTGTGCTACTTGTCGTATAACAAATTTCCTGGCAAGTCGATTAATGTATACTAGCAACTTCACAAATGTATACTCTTCTTGTTCAAGCATTACAGAGAAAAATAAAAATATTTGTTAACATTGCTTGGTTTAAATGTTATTGTATCTGGAATTCTGTGACTAAGAAAATAAACGCAATAAACTGCAAGAGCAAAATATGGATAATGCCTCAGTAATGCAAAATTGTGGGGTAACTGATTTTTGGTTCCTTTTGTCCACATAAAAAAACCTAAAGTGATTTAGGAGAAGTGGTATATTTCATGTAGTGTGCAACATATTTCACTTTCTAAACCAGATGCTTTGTATAACAGACAAGCAAGGGTCAACAGCCTTCTGGAGAAAGTACAAAAGAAGGCACTTCAAATCCTTATAAATAAGGGGAAAACCTGCTGTAACACAAGACTGCTTTGAATAAAAGATGCCATATAGGATCCTATATAGGAATGGTTGCTAACGATGCTAAGAATACTAAAAAAAAAATCCTCCGAACCAGTAACTTGTTTGCTGAAACAGAGTACACCAAAAGTTTTAAAACCCAGTATAAAACATTATTTGTAGCATTCCTACTGTTTTCTTTACTTATAATTAGACATGTCTGTAAGGAAAATATCATACAAAGGTAACAGGAAATAGGATTTTGTTCTTAATGTATGCTGTACAACAGTAGTTTCCAATTAACTAAGACTGGCTACATGGGTAGGGCATACAATAGCTCCACTCAGTTTCTTTAAACTCCTCCTTCCTCACTAGCAAGCAAAATACGGCTGAAGGTAGTATAAGGCCATCTCCTCTGGGCAAACAGCTAGGGGGTTCATAGCATCAACCCGCACTGGCCTGACAAGCCAGTACACAAGGGTATACAAAGGCAGTATACCCAAGCCGGTCTCACTCACACTTCTGTCTTTTCTGTAGTAAGCACCAAGGGAAAGGAAGTGTGGTTGGAAAGCGTTATCCAGTATCATCCCAATAACTTATCTCCTCCGCTTTGTGATCAAAGGATCAATTCAGCCCTACTGGATCTTGCTGTATCACTTCAAAAACTCCAGCTCCAATGACTATCCACCCTCCCACCGCTCATCGTCTCATCCCACTACCATTTTAGGAACCATAGCCTCTGATAACTGTCTGCTCTGGAACCTGTCACTCTGGTTTAGTGCTATTCACTTGTAACCCTAGAAGTCTAGCGTCTTCTTCACTTCTGGGAACACCTCAGTCCCTTCTACTCATTTCACTCCGTTCTACTCATTTCAGTTACCCTCCTACTAGTGTTCTATACAATTCCCAATACACATAGACCCCTTTCAAAATCTTGAAGTTATTCAAAAGGGACATCTTATCAAACAGCTTCCTTGACCCATCTACTAAGACTATTTTCCAACATCAATTCAACCATCTTTTCCAGCTGCCTTCCATTATCCCAGGTGCTATGAGAAACTGCTGTTGTAGAACGAGAAAATCCATGGATCACTATAGGCTGGGAGGTGACCGACTGCATAGCTGCTTTGCAAAAAAGGACTTGGGGATTCTGGTAGGCAGCAAGCTGAACACAAGTCACCAGTGCATCCTTGCAGCAATAATGCCTACTGGAGTGCACTAGCATGCATACAGCTAGCAGACTGAAGGACGTGCTTATTCCCCTCTACTTGGCACTGGTGAGTCTACACCTTGGACACTACGTCCAGTTTTGCCTCTTTTCTATCAATAGTACAAAAGAAATGTCAACAAACTGAAAAAAGTCCAGCCACTAATATCATCAGGGAGCCCCAACACCTGACATATGATGAGAGCTTGAAGGAACTCAGATTGTTCAACTTGAAGATAAGGCAGCTAAGAAGTGATCTAATAGTAATCTTCCACTACCTAAAGGTTACAGAGAAGATTAAGTCAAACCTTTCTGTGAGATGCAGTGAAAGAAAGAAAGGCAACTGGTTGTAAGTTGCTACATGAGAAATTCCAATTGGACATACAGAAACTGGAACAGTTTGTGTAGAGGGACTGTGAAATCTCCATCCCTGGAGATTCTTAAAATTTGACCAAATGATGCCCTAAGTTACCTGTTCTAGCATTGAATTTATCCCCAATTTTCACAGGAGGATGTACCGGATGTCACAAAGATCTTCCCCGGTCACTCTCAAAAATTTGTGCATGCTTCGTAGTAGAATCTAATTGATTTGCCTCTTGATTTGTGACAATATATTTTTTTTTTGTGCATGCTTCGTAGTAGAATCTAATTGATTTGCCTCTTGATTTGTGACAATACATATTTTTTTTCATGTCCATGATCCTTTATAGAACTTTACTTGAAGGAAATAACTTCAGTGAACCTGTCAGTGTGGGCTGGAACTTTGTATACAGAAAATGGGAACCACTTCTGAACCAACAAGTCCAACCACTGTTTGTTAACCTTTGAAATTTTGCAAAATCCAACAAGACTCCTTTTTAAAAAAATTAGAATCAACACCATATATACTGTTTAACTGTGACATATTTAGTGTCTCTTCCTGAATTACCAACTAGCAGTCAACTTTGAAGTCACTTTTATACAAACTATATGGAAAAGGAAGAATATCAGACAAAAACATAAGCAACTAATAATAAAGATGTACCCCTTTAAAATCCTTTAAATTATGCTTATGATATTCCTATGAAAGCTTTGCTTACCTAATTGTTGATCAAAAAGAAAGCTTTCTCAATTTAAGCAATAAAACTGGGCATTGGTCTGAAGTTCTTTGTTGCTAAGAACACTAAAAGTTTGCCATAGGCCATGGCTGTTAACTGGACCCTGCAAGTTACTTAAAGATTATATCCATATAGTTTTGATTTTAATGTGTAAGCACATTTCAGTGTGCATACTGTTATGTACAGGCTGAAGTGCTCTGCTACACAGTATGCTTACTTCCAAAATGATTTAAGGTTTTACTGCACTTATAGGGTAGATACGTACTTCCCATAGACAAACATTAAAAGGGAAAGTCTGAAATCTGTATTTTCCTATGAAAAATGTCTGCAAATGTCCTAATCATCTGGATAACAGCAACTGTTTCTTTGAGAGAAGTGGCCTAAATTCTACTCTCTCTCTATTTTGCTATAGTAGGGAATTGGCATTATATGCTTTATTTATGATGCCCATTTTTTCAAGTGATAATAAATAAAGAATAAATAAATGATAATAAATAAAGTTTTACCTTTTAAACTTACTTCCTCTATACAAAATCCTTTCAGAAATTTCTTTGATTTTTCAGTTTGTACTGTTTTCACAAGCAGTGGTCCTAGAGTAGGAATAAATGAGAAATATTCTGGTATAAAACTAGATAATATATTCTGGTATAAAACTAAATAATAAATACAGCCTGTAAGTGTCAAGACATTCAACTTGTACTTTTTAATGTTATTTTTGCATTCCATATTCTGCTGAGCTACACAGACTATAAGGAGAATGTTGTTTTTCCTCCACGTTTCTGCATTAAATTCTATTTGTCATGTCCTTACTTTTCTAACTCTCTTATTTGGTCTATTTTAAATTATTTAAAACTTAAGAACTCAGAATTGTAGACCCAGTAATGAAAGAGTCAAGTATCAATGCCCAGTTAAGGATGCCATCAGGCTTAGCTTTTATGATCAGAATTGAACAGTCAAAAATTAGGTGAAGATACATAATAAACTCTACGTGTGATTGACTTGTTACATAAATACACTTTAAGACAAAACACTGAAGACTACTACTTGAAAGGTTCTCCCTTGGTTTTACACTGTCACAGATATTGCTGAGAAAAAAATAAAAAATTGCCTCCCAGAAAAAAAAAAGACAACCCAGAATGTGCATATTAAGTATTTCTTAAATAACCTATAGTTTTTCTGTTTGTTGGTTTTTTTTTTTAAAAACTAAACAAATGAACAATCCCACTTGTACAGTACACTGTGCAACAAAAAAAGATGATTATTGTATATCACCAGGGAAAGAGGAATTTCTTCTGGTAAATGTTAGTGCTGTTATCGAGCATTGTACAAATTATGAATGAATATATTTTATTTGGAAACATGTTATTGACAGAAATCTATCAATAGTAATGTGAGTATTGTCAACAGCCTGTCAATATTAATGTAATTATGATTAAGGGGATAACATGGATTCTAGCTATAATACCAAGTAACATCTCCTGCATTGCTGCTATCAATATAAGCATTATTATTGACCTGTTCTGGGACTATCAGTATGAGATGTATTACCATCAGGCATATTTGTCAATGCATTCTGCCCACAAAAATTCTACATTTAAATTTACAGGTCTGTAAACTTTGCCTGCAGAAATATACAAATCCAAGTAACGTCTAGGGTGCCATTTCTTCCACAGGGCTATTCCACTGGGTATGAGTAACCAAGGGGTTCCTACTGTCTCAGTGCTACTGCAATTGCATTCCCTGCTTTTCTAGCATCATCATTAGAAGACAGACAGACATATATTATATGCAGAAGCTTCAAAATATTTTTAAGTATGATTTGTCAAAACACTTTTTGGGAAGCCAAATAAAAATATATTTTGTTAAGTCAAAAATGAACTTTGTTCTTTACTGCTCTAACTTCAAATTGCATTTAGGATGCAAGAAGTAGCACCTCCATTCACTTTACTGAGTTCATGATTTAACTATTTTAGATAATCTCTTCTGTGCAGCCAAAACATGTAATCTGAGCACTGTAATCATGCAGAGACGGAAGAGACCACAAGAGACCACCTAACCCTAACTCAGCATGAACGCAGGCTCAAGAATATCTCGACAGATGTTTAACTACCAAGAAAGCAGATTCCACACTTTCTCTAGGTAGCCTGTTCCAGTGTTTTTTCTCTCATTTAATCTAAAGCATCCTTATCACAAATAAAGATGGTTTTCATTCCACAGGAGAAAACAATAACAACAATGGAGAAGAATTTCCAGTTTGTCTGCATCTTATCAAGAGGAAAAAGTGGTGAGGGGACCAACTATAGGTAGAAGATTTGCCAAACTAGACAACGTCCTCTTTCGTACAACATGACTGCTATGATCCTCCAGAAAAAAAAAAAAAACAAACCTTTACTTTTTTCCAGCAGCATAGTTAGTATTTACCTTGAGGTCTACTATATCTTCAGATTTTGTTCTGTTATTTTTCTGTCTGAATAATTATTTCCTGTTTTGTATTCACGTATTTGAGTTTTTCCTCCTAAATGCAGTGCTTCGTACTTGCCTGCACTGCTTTTCACTTTCTTGATTTCAGAGATTCTCTCCAAATTCATCAAGAATATTTTGGATTCAGATCTTATGTTCAAAACAAAGAAAAAAAAAATCCCCAAAACTTTCAACCCCTCTTCAGCTTAGTATCATCAGTAACGTTTATAAGTGTGTGTTCTCTTCGATCATCCAACTCATTAATGCCTTTTCATCTTGAAAGGGTACTATAATTACTCTGTAAAGGCAATTTTTCAATTTGATGCTGATAATATCAGCATGTAATGGAGATAGTATTGATATTACATTTCCCTAGCTTGCTTATGCAGGGAAAAAGACTTTATTAAAATCAAGCTGTATTGTACCTAAAGTTTTCCTCTTACTTACGAAGCTTGTCATCCTTTCTAAGAGGAGAAACAGATTAAGGTTTCTTATGAACAGGTCATGTCAAACCATACTGGCTGGGGGGTAAAAAATATAATCAGTGATGCCTAATTCCTCAATCATTCTAGGATGAATTTTATTAGTATTTGCCACGAGCACATCTCAATAAATAAATAAATAAATATAATCAGTGATGCCTAATTCCTCAATCATTCTAGGATGAATTTTATTAGTATTTGCCACTTGAGCACATCTATATTAAGATTCCTTAGGCTATTCTCTCTGTGCTTTGGTTCCACTCTTATTTCCTAAGATTAATTTTATGAAGTAGCAGGTCACAATATATCTCTTTTATAAAGTATGAAGTAAAGAATCAGTGTTTGAAAATCTGTTACTTGTTCTCTTTTCTTATTTAATAATAGATCTAGGTAATGGACCTATCCCTTTGTGCCTCAGATTTTTGGTTTCTTTCATTCTTTTCTTGTGCTTTGTAAATTGAAACTTATTTTGTGCTTTGAAGTCACTGATTTTATTCTTACATTCCTCTGCTATTCCTTTACATTCATCCCTAATCATGTTGCATTATTTTTGCCTGGACAACTCTTTTGATTTCCAGGCCACTGAAGAATTCCTGATATATAAAGTCTCTTTAACCTTCATTATTATTATTTTAGTTTATTATTATAAACTATCTCAACACAAAGAAATGACAGGATATGCACAAAAGAGAACAGATTTTTTTTTAGACTTTTCAACAGACTAGATTCTGCCAAGTCCCAGCATTCAGATCTATGGCCCAGGCAGGGGGAAGTAGTTTGTGGTGCACATGCTAGGAATCATACCCTCTCTGGAGAAAATATCATTAATACGCAGTTCCTCTTTACTTCAGGAGCTACAATGCATTCAGTATTGTGCATTCAGTGTTGCCATACTGGGTGTGTGTGTGAGAGAGAGAGAGCGCGCAAGCCATACCTTTGGTCTACTATCCCTCCTTTAACGTTCACAAAATTAAGATATCAACAGATAGCAATGAAAACTATCTTTCCACCCACCACAAGAATGCTGAGATATTTTTAATGTGAGGTGGGGTTTTTTTTGAGTTATTATGTTTGTGGGTTATTTTTGTGAAAATGTATTGCACTTAACTGTCTTTTCAGTTACTCTCAATAGCAGAGGAAATTTTAGATGTCAATTTGAAATCAATAAACTTTAAAGATGAGAAATCAAATTATATGTATCCAGTTAATTTTAAAATCTTCCTTTACATCAACTCTTATAATAAAACACAGAACCTGGACCCCAGCTGCTCAAAACATCATGTTTTACCATTAATTCTCATCTCCTTTTTGCTCATCAAGTGTAGAGAGAAATATCCTCAGATCAAAGTCTAATTGGGAGTCCCAACTGTGTTGTGTCTTAATCACTATAAAATTAACTTATCACTGTATCATTACCTCAAATAACCTTACAAAAGATTGATTTTGTATTACTGTCTGGATTTCCATATACTTCAGCTAAATACCTATCATTTTGTAAAGAACATAAACTGATTCTTAAACCATTTGGAATAACTACTAACACTAATTGAAAAAACAGTAATACACTGCAATCACAGAAAATATTATTTGTTTCTTATATTCCTGGGAGGCAGGACTGTTTTTCAAAATAGACAAAGTAAAGGAAAACACTGAATGACTGATTGTGTAACAAGTCAATCCCGTAGATGAAATTAAGATTTTCACTAAGGAGGTTGAGTGAGCAACTAGTAATAAATCCCAGAATCTTGAATGCTACAGTTACATTTAAAGTCAGAAGACCAAGTACAAGACAAAGATACATTCAAATCACAGGTTGCTTTTCCAACTTTAACTCTGTAAACTTCGATTTCATAAAATGGGATAAAAGAGATTAGCCACTGCTGAATGCCTGGAGACAGCAAGAAAACATAACGATAGCTCATTGATTTATCTTCCATAAACTACCTGCCAGAGTCAAAATATTAGGGCTTCAAGTTACAAAATCAAAACCAGCTCAGAAGAGCCAGAATTGATACAACAGTAATGAAGAGCAGTAGGAAAGTGCTGCAGTGTTAGAATCTGTACATCAGACATTTCTGTCAGTATTTGATGGAAACTGAAAATCCTGTGTCAATGTAATACATTCTCTCAATGAATGCTAGCAACCAAGACTATTGTTGGCCGCCGTTAAAGATACTCTGAATGCTAAGAGCTCCCACTGACTTCAGAAAAATTTGTGTCCAGTCAGCACTCTTAAAAGACAGATTATTAGATGCAAACAACTAGATCTGATAGACTAATTACTGCACTAATATTTAAGATACTACCTTTTAAAATTTGTGATGTTAAATTTAAGGCTACAAAAGCTCAAAGTACATTTGTATTCCCTGTAGCATAAAGGCCATAGATAGAATCATCCTACCAACTTTTTGGATATGGCCCTAATTTTCATTTATTAGAATAAATAGGAAGATAAGCATGTAAAAAGTCATAGGTTCAACAACTATTCTTCTTTACCCATTATCCCACTCCTTTTCTTCCCCCATCTTATTTCCTCTTTGTCATCCCTCTCCTTAGTATGTCAAATTGCAAACTCATCTCTAAAGGGATGTGTCAATTCCACTTGTAAATTCCCATTCTCTGCTGTACTAAATGAAATCTAGCTGTTGTTCCTTTTAATTAAATCAGTGATAAAAGAACCCAAAAGCTCCACAAAACAAAGCTGCATCGTAACTTGAGGCTTTCCAAAAAATGTAGTTCAAAAAATCCCTTGAACACTAAGATGAAGAGCCAAAATATATACCCAATATGCAATACTGACTCTTTCTTTGGAATTAGGTAATGGGAGTTATCTGGAGACATGCCTTACATTTACTGTTGCTAAATCAAAATGGTGGAGGGTTTGGTTGGAGTAGTTTGACAGAGTTGAGATTGTGACGATTAACTAGGAAGGAATAGCCCCTTGCAAGGAAGGGGCAACATCTCTGACTAAAGCAGTATCAGGAGGTATAAGCGCACAGGGAAGATAAAGATCCCTTGTGCTACAAATGTAGGTCTCAACGGTTGATGATCACATCAGCAGATGACAGGAAGACCCTTGCGTTTGGCGAGATTTTGGTTATGATGAGGATGAGGATGAGGTTCTGGTATAAGAATGAATAACTGAAAGTTATATTGCATTGCATGTGTAGAAATGAAAAGAATGTAAAGCTCAGTAGATGTGCCATCCTTTGTGTTAAGCAGGTGAAACATCACACTGTGGCAGAAGTATGCAGTTCTTTTTCAGAATGGTTCAAAGACAGAACATGAATGCATGGTTGTGAGCACACTGTGGGCAGTTATAGCCATAACTCTTCATTTGCTGGTTACTGTTACTTACCTGAAAAGTTGGCCTTATGCCTCGTGACGTATGTAATATCTGCTTTTCACCGTTGTAAGGGCACTGTATCTCACATAGCCTTATTTGTCAAGCACAGTGTCAATCCCAATTTTATGCATCTTTTCTATGCTCCTCCTTACCTTTCTTCCATTCAAAACTACCTAAAAAAAAAAAAAAAAAAAAGAGAAATCTAATGTAAATTCCTATTACACAGCTCTGTGTTTCTGTTCTGCTCCTACCTGTCTGATCCATGTGAATGGATCACCAGGCAACTATGGAGATGCCAGGATGAAGATTGAGAAGATAGTAGAAGGGATTCAGAAGCAATGCCTGTTCTATATACTCAGATACAATTTCGCACAGATGACAGAACCCTGGAATTTTGCATTAAACACCTTAGCCACATCATTTGTGAAACACAGTCATTGCCCAGATTTTATTCTTTCTTCCTTTTTACATACATATGCATACCAACTGCACAGGCATGAATATTCAGCAATACGCAAGTGTAACAACACTGATCCAAGTACTGCACTACAGGAACATAACATCCTTTAACCTTTTATTAGAAATATTTATTAGATGAGAAAGGTAAAATCTGTCCTAAATGCATAGCTAACTCATAATTAACCTCTGTCCACATCTGTACCAAAAGGAGGACCATATGTAAAAACAGTGTTGTTACAGATTGTGTCTATTTATGGTATGTTAAAGGCAAGAAGGCCCTGCATCAACAAAAAGACAAGCCTGTTCACTGCCAGTTTTAAGTTTTGGCCTTGTATTATATGCCATAACTTAAGCATAACTGCATCTAATTATAATCAAGAACTCTCAACTGGTGGAAGGATAAAGAACAGTAGTTTACCTAACGTATGTGTCTTATTTTTTAGGCTTGTGTTCTATAGAAACATAAACTGATGTAATTTGACAGCTACAGTCACTCCTTCCCATCTTCCTTCAACTCCGTATTGCCACCTTTTCTTACAGGCTAGTGCCAATACTCATTTGACCCTCTATTGAACTGTTCTTGTATGTTAAACTGGCAGGAAACAAACCCATTTAAATTTATTTTTCTGCAGATTTAGTACATAAACAGGTCAGCACAGCATCAGGTAAGACACGTGCAGTACCAATAAAAAGAGCATCAGGGCCAGGAAAAACAGGTAGTCATAAAACTGGCTGCCTTTGAATCTCAGCATCATACTCTTACCAATCTGCCACCAGTCAATAGGAAGATAGAAAACCAAGCCTTTCATTTGACTAGAAGAACTGTTCTTATGGTCTTCAAACCCAACATGCTGAATGTGCAAGGGTAACACCACAACACTGCAAATACAAATAATAAAACTTTTTGCTGTCTTTCAAAAAAGAAAAGAAAAAAAAAGAGGAATTATTTGTACAAGTCCACTGTAGGACTCATGCAGACTTGCAGGTGAGAGGCTACTCTCTTTAAATAAGTAACACTGAGATTCCTCCCCACTCTTGCCTTTTTGATATGACTGTACTTTGAAATGTTCTGCATACACAGTGACTAATAGAGATGCTGGGAAAATCAGATGTGCTCAGTGTCCCCAAATCTTGACAGTTTTATTACTTGGTAATTATGGTAACTTTAAGCACACGAAGGAAGACTGATATGCTTTCACTACACTCTCTTCAATCCCATAACTTCATTAGCATTTTAGAATCCACTGGCACAGTTGCACACGCATATTACAAGTAACAGTTTAGAAGACGGATAATAATTTCCTTTCTAGGCAGCCTGAGCTGTACACTGTTGTAGTTTCTACAATGCCTCCGCAGTTCCAACATGAATTCCCCTTCATGATCTAGTTATGCCCCACAGTGCCAGGGCCCTATATTAATTTCCTTTCCAGGAAAAGTTCTTTTCTCTTTGCCAACCCCCTCTTGTGATATCTCCTGTCAGCTCCTCTGCTTATCAAATTAATAATATTATTTTTTAGTAATATTATTTATGAATTTACTTTTCAAGTTTTCTTAGAATTTAAATTTAAAATTTGTGAGTTGAGATAAAGACAGTTTAATAGGACAGAAAAGGAAGGGGAAAAAAAAAATAGAATATACAAAATAAGTGATGCACAATGCAGTTGCTCACCACGCACCGACTGATGCCCGGCCAGCTCCTGAGCAGCGGTCACCCCCCCCTCC
>NW_008794595.1:576808-582195 GCF_000699145.1 Aptenodytes forsteri | reverse complement strand
TTCTCCTCGGGGAACCAATCTATGGGGGAAGACGGGGGACACACACACACACACACTTTCCCCTGCTCCTTCTGGCTAGTTACAACAGCTCTTGAGAATTTTGAATATCCTTGGGATGTTCAAACCAGCATGGTCCTATTGCTATGTCTCCTGGATGTGGTTCAGGTCTTGTTTCAGGTTAAACAATTATTTAAGAATACCATCCAGAGATCAACCCCTGCAACAGGCACCGCAGCTACTCAAACACCCGCGACAGGCACCGTGGTTACTCTATCCCAGCCAAAACCAGGACAACATGCTCTAAAAAATTCTGTGAATTCAGATGTTGTTCCTGGAAAGTTAACATGTGGAAACCAGACCTTGCTAGGGAGAAATTTACATTAGGGTATTCTAGTGAAAGACTGATTTTAATTGATGAAATTATTATCTTCTAACTGCACACATTACATACAAGTACAAATACATCCTTTCCATATTTTGTATCTTATAAGTTGTTCAGCTTAGTATATACTAAATATATGTATAAGGCTAATATATTTGTACAGAGTTAAGTGTACTTATGATGTGAAGGACCAATAGACGTGTTACAATATTTATAGCACGGACGTGGTTGTGATTTAAAGAAAAATATGCCTCTCTTGAAGCTTGCTGGCAAAGGGGTATTTTTTTGCAGTCATTCTAAAGTAGTACAGAGCAGTTTCCCCTCTCTGAATTTCCTAAAGTATGTGTGTGAAAGTCCACTGGTGGGTTGCCAAATACTGCTTGTGTACCTTACCTTTGGCAAGGTAAGGGGGGGGAAAAAAAAAAAAAGAGAAAACTTCAGAGTTGACTGTTACCCCTCCCTTTTTATTTTTTTTTAAATGCGATAACAGGGGCAAGTAGAAAGGGATCAGTGTGTTTATTGTAAGGTTATGAAGTCCAATCCCTGCCTGTTCAAGAAGGGCCATCTGGAGCCAGTTGCCTGGGACCTTGTCCAGACAGCTTTTGACTATCTCCAAGGAGGGAAACTCCACAGCCTCTCTGGGCAACCTGTGCCAGTGCTTGGTCACCCTCACAGTGAAAAAGTGTTTCCTGATGTTTAGACAGAGCTTCCTGCGTTTCAGTGTATGCCCACTGCCTCTGGTCCTGTCACTGCGCACCACTGAAAAAAGCCTGGCTCCATCCTCTTTGCACCTTCCTTTCAGATATTTATATATATTAGTAAGATCCCCCTGAGCCTTCGCTTTTCCAGGCTGAACAGCCCCAGCTCTCTCAGCTTTCCTCACAGGAGTCATGCTCCAGTGCCTTAATCATCTTCGTGGCCCTTTGCTGGACTTTCCAGTATGTCAGGCCTCCCCTATACTGGGGAGCCCAGAACTGGACACAGGACTCCAGACACAACCTCCCCACTGCTGAGGAGAGTGAGCAGATCCTCGACCACCTCCCTTGACCTGCTGGCAACACTCCTCCTAAAGCAGCCCAGGATACCATTAGTCTTCTTTGCCACAAGGGCACATTGCTGGCTCATTTTGAACTTGGTGTCCACCAGGACTCCCAGGGCCTTTTCTGCAAAGTTGCTTTCCAGATGGTTGTCACCCAGCAGATACCAGGGTATGGGGCTGATCCTCCCCAGGTGCAGGACTTTGCACTTTCCCTTCTTGAACTTCATGAGGTTCCTGTCAGCTCATTTCTCCAGCCTGTCAAGGTCCCTCTGGATGGCAGATGACCCTCTGACCTATCAGCAATTCTTCCCAGTTTTGCATCATCAGCAAACTTGCTGAGGGTACGCTCTACCCCATCATCCAGATCATTAACAAAGATGTTAAATGGGATCAGACTCAGTATTGACCCCTGGGGTACACCACTGGTTACTGGCCTCCAACTAGACTTTGCACCATTGATCACCACCCCCTGGGCCCAACTGTTCACCAAGTTTTATATTGACCTCACTGTCTGCTCACCCAGCCCATACTTCATCAGCTTCTCTATGAGGATGTCACAGGAGAGTGTTGAAAGCCTTACTGAAATAACATCTACTGCCCTCCCCTTGTCTGCCAAGCCAGTCATTTCACCGTAGAAAGTCATCATTGGTCAAGCATGACTTCCCCTTGGTGAATCCATGCTGACTATTCCTGATCACTTTCTTGTCTCTAATGTGCCTGGAAGTGGTTTCCAGGATTAGCTGCTCCATCACCTTCCAACCTTCTCAGGGATCGAGGTGAGGCTGATCAGCCTGTAGTTCCCTGGGTACTCCTTCTTGCCCTTTTGAAGACAGAAGTGACATTGGCTTTCCTCCAGTCTTCAGGCACTTCTCCCAGTCTCCATGATCAATCAAATATTATCGAGATCATCCTCACAGTGATATAAGTCTGCTCCCTCATCACTCACGGCTGCATCCCATCAGTGTTCAGAGCTTTATATATGTCCAGTTTACTTAAGTATTCTCTGAGCTAAACCTCTTCCACCAAGCGTACATCTTCCCTGCTGCAGACTTTCCCCTGAGTTCTACAATTCCTGAAGGTCTTTGCTAGTAGAGACGGAGGCAAATAAGGCCTTCAGTACCTCAGCCTTTTCCATGTCCTGTGTCACCAGAGCCCCTGTCCCATTCAGCAGTGAGCCCACATTTTCCCTAATCATCCTTCTGCCACTGATGTATTTACAGAAGCACTTCTTGTTGACTTTGACATCCCTCACCAGATTCAACTCCAGGCAGGCTTTGACTTTCCTCATCACATCTCTGCATGTTCAGACACTGCCTCTATATTCCTCCCAGGTTACCTGTCCCTGCTTCTGCATACATCCTTTTCCCTTTTTATGTCTGAGTTTTGTGATGAGCTCCTTGTTCATCCACGCAGGGCTGCTGGCATTTTTGCCTGACTTCCTACTCGTTGGGATGGACTGCTCTTGAGCTCCGAGGAGGTGATCCTTGAATATCAGCCAGCTTTCCTGCACCCCTCCAGGGTCTTATCCTGTGGGACTCTTCCAAGCAGACCCCTGAAGAGGCCAGAGTCTGTTCTCCTGAAGACCAGGGCTGTGATCTTGCTTTCTAATACCTAAACCAGGCTCTCAGAGAAAGCAGGCACTAATATCAGTAACCAACTGAATGAGAAATAGATTACATTAGTTTCTGGCAGGGACCATAGAGCTTAAAGGAGACATGAGCTAAACTGGAACAAACATGCTGAACTTCTTTTTAATAAAGTATTATCTAGAGAGTCTTCAAAAAAACTCTCTGCCCAAAAATCATTAAATATCTAAAAAAATTTTAGAAGTCAGATATTAAAAATAATGTAATATAATATATCTTATTCTTCAGTTAGACTGATGTTATTCCAGAACGAGTTTATTGGTAATATATGAAGAACATTTCTTATTAAATACAGCGCTATCTTTCCATTCAAAAACTTACTCATGTTTGTTTCACCTTATTATTATCTTATTTTTCTTATTATTAGAGCACACCATACATACAAGCTAATTTAATTAAGTTGTGTTTATGCCTAAAACTTGTCAGTTAGCATTAGCTGGACACAATTTTTTTTTTTTTTAGATCTTCTTGATTCCTGTTCTCACTGAATAAACATAGAAATTGCAAGTGCAACAGTGCTGTGGGATTTCTTAATTTTTATTTATTTATTTTAAGAGTAGGCCATTATATCCAATACAGAAATAAAGCACATGGGTAATAAGGTACTTGCATTATAACCTCAAATTGTTGGCTGATTTGTCTACTGTTTAATTTACTACTAGTTTTCCTTCAGACGTCTGTTGATCTCCTCCGTCCTTTCTTTCCCCCTACTCTCTCTGAGCCTCATAGCTTTGAAATGACTTTCATATGTTTAAAAAAATAGGAAAAGGAAAGACATTCCCATTCTCTCCCATTTTGAATACGTAATTAAATGGGGTTTTTTTTCTGAAAGACCATGTGTTTCATTACTATATCCAGATACATGTTAATACGGGATTCAGACATCACTCCCTGCCCCTTGATTACTTACATCATGAAGAGTCATTCATTTTACAATATATTTTTTGGCACTGACAGTATAAAGCCATAAACTTGTTTCCTTCCTTCCTTCCCAAATATTCTCTGGGTAGCAGTCGCTAGCAATTTTCAGAACTGTCACTTTAAAAGACTATAAAAGATTAAACACAGGAGAAGATCAAATGTCTTTCTTGACTTGCACCACAGCATTCGATGTCAAAGCAGAAATGGAGGTCCTCAGATTAGTAACAGTGTCAAAAAGTATCAGCGTATAGAAATTACCTTTCCCATTCTATTCTATGAAGCATCTAACAAAGTTTTTATATACCATCAATACCTGTTTGCAAGTTTTAATTGAGTTTTATTTAGTCCCTCGCAAGAACATTTGCTTCCTACATGTCCTGAATCACAGTAAGTATCAAAACCTTTCTGTGAGTCACTACCTGCTCTAATAAAAGAAATAATACCTACAGTCTCCGGGTGGGGGAATAATAGGAGAATCTAACAGGAGACAAACACACAGAGCTCTCAAACAAACGAACAAAATTCCCTCCCAAATCTAAACACCCTCCTTGCACAAAACAGACATTCCGTATATCTAGCTTAATCCTTAATAACCCACCAACGTGAACTGGGAGATACCATTCCAGCTACCTGACAGCCTTTTAATCAGTAGATGGATTTACAATGCATCTGCAGGCCCACTACCTGAGAAATTAAACTTTTTAAAAATAAATTCAGAGGATGGTATTTTATACGCTTGTACTGCTGTACTAAGAGTTCTAAGGGTAGCTATGACAGACTTAAGCATGAGCTGATTCAGATACGTGTAAGTTCACCACTATTACTTTACAGTTTTTAACATTTCTAACATTAGTAAAAGATACTTTGCCACTCATTCAGAGATGTCTAATTTTAATTATTTACACAATTATATCAACATTAAAAGTTTCACTAAAGCTTTAATAGGAAGTGATTTTCTTCATTTGGTAAAAACAATGGTCTCAACAAATAAAAACCCACAAGTTTGAACCAAGGCAGGCCTAGAAGTTAAAAGGACTTACATACAGACTGAGGCAAAATTCTAAGCAAAGAGGTATTTCATCTGCCTTGTCCCCAGATCAATGCAATTTCAGTATGTTCTGTATTTAATATATGTACTAAATTCTTACTTTAAAGAAAGATATAGATACATAACTTTTTTTTTAAATATATCTATAAAAATTGTTATTTATAAAAATACCCAAACACCCCACCTCTTTCACCCTCCCACAACACAACCCAGATTTGTAGGCAAGGAAGAGGATGTAAATACAAGATCCTTGCAAAACCTTCATAGACAATAGCTTTAAATGTATTCCACTTTCCAATTCACTGACTCTATAAATTACTTAAAAATATAGAGAACACTGTAAGCATCATG
>NW_008794595.1:574615-576044 GCF_000699145.1 Aptenodytes forsteri | reverse complement strand
AGGCTGGGGGTGCACAAGAAGCTGGGAGGGGACACAGCTGGGACAGCTGACCCCAACTGACCAAAGGGATATTCCACACCATATGATGTCATGCTCAGCATATAAAGCTAGGGGAAGAAGAAGGAAGGGGGGGGGGACATTCGGAGTTATTGAGTTTGTCTTCCCAAGTAATGGTTCAGCATGACGGAGCCCTGCTTTCCTGGAGATGGCTGAACACCTGCCTGCTGATGGGAAGTGGTGAATGAATTCCTTGTTTTGCTTTGCTTGCGTGCATGGCTTTTGCTTTACCTATTAAACTGCCTTTATCTCAACCCATGAGTTTTCTCACTTTTACCCTTCCGATTCCCTCCCCCATCCCACGGGGCGGCGGGGATGGCAGCAGTGAGCAAGCGGCTGCATGGTGCTTAGTTGCCAGCTTGGATTAAACCATGACACCTTAATAGTTTATTTGCTACTCTAATTCATGTCCCAGCAATTACAATTTTAGCTGTATTCCTACTAATCACTTCATTAGATAAACTAGTGATGATGGAAATGCAGGAAGTGAAAAACAAACTGCTAGTGAGTAGAAACTGAAGCATAGAGGAAAAAAAGTTTGTAGAAGAAAGCACTGATAAAATAGATCATAACAAAGAATAAGAACAGTAATAGTCTTAAAGTGAACATTTTATCAGCAACTTGTTGCTGAACTGCATATTAATAATGGCTCCAAAGAAGTTAGACAAGAATTCACTAACTTCTGGTAAAATCAAACAAATGGCTAAATATTTTGAAATCAGATCTTACTACAAACTGGCCATACTTCATCTTTGATCTTGATGAACACTTCCCTCCCACCGACAGGTGAAAGATGACACAAGAAACATACTTAGGAATTGAAAGTAAAATACAGTGCTGTGGTTTTCGGTATGGACTATATCATAAGCGGAATTCATCCCTCCGCCAGAACACATTGGCCATTCAGACTAAATCTACATTAATTTTGCGGCAAACTAATAGTTTGTTAAACTTACAGGCTGCACAAAACTGGATTAACAGAAAGTGGAAAGGAGCCAGTGTCGCCTTTAGCAGGCAGTATCGATGAGAAACCTTTATCACCTATAACAGGCAGTCATAGACCTTTGGAGGTCTACAAATGGTTCACTCTCTCAACTGACATCAGAATAACAGTTCAGGTTAAAATATGCCTCTGACAGAATATTATGCCCTTTCCTCTCTACAGAGCACGTTACCAGGCTCGTCCTTTCTTACCTTACACCCCGGGCCTAGCTGGAAACCTTGCAGTCTCTTTGCATACTGAGGCACGCAACAGGAGACAGAACGTCAGTGGGACTCACGAATCTGAGCCGCCCGGAGAGAGCGTGAGGCGAAACACAACTTTTTATAACCGGGGCCTGGAGGAGCGTCCGGGGTTGACCCAGAGCGGCCG
>NW_008794595.1:561903-574041 GCF_000699145.1 Aptenodytes forsteri | reverse complement strand
AGGAGGAGGGGCGGCGCCGGGGCCGAGTGCTGGGGAGCGGGCTGAGGCCGGCTGGGGGCCGCCGGGCAGCGGATGCCTCCCGGGCCCGGTGAGCGGTCAAGCGTGCCGGTGGAAGCGGAGCTGCGGTTTCGTCATCTTCAGCTCGGCAAGCGCCAGCGGCGGCCCTCTGCTCGCCCCGGCCGCCCGCGCGGGGGGGGGTGCCCGCGCGGCGGTGGATGGGCTCCCGGCTCGGGGTGGGGTGGTCGCCGAGGGTGGTGCGGGGGCGGCGAGGCCGAGCAAATTGGAGTCGAGGGCAACCTGGGGTGCGGACGCGGCCCGTGGGGGGCGAGGGGCTTATGTGGCATTTACTGACAGGATTCACAGGTCTGTGGGAGGAGAGACTGAGCAGGCTGGGGAGGAAACGTGGCAGCAGCCTCTAGGTACTGCAGGCGGGTATTTCTCCAGCAGCTTTACACCAGCGCTGCTTGATGCGTGGTTGATGGGTTGGTTGCTGGCGTTAGTGAAGGACAAGCCCTCCCTCACGGGTCCCAGAGTGTTTTAGGTGTCTCGGAAGGTATTATTTGAATGTATTACACACTTAGATGAGGAAAACTGCATTGGAAAGTTGGGTGTTACGGTTGTAGAAAGCAAATTAAGGGGAACTCTCTAAAATGTGACTGTATGAACAGGTTGAGAGGAGTCTACATTGTTTATTAAACACAAAAATTAAAAGATACTCAAATAGTGATGTATTTCTTTCCAAACAGTAACTACGTTTAGTTTTGGCGTATTCATGAATACAGATTCACAGGTGACATTAAGGGTCGCAGTTCTTCAGATACCTTGCTGAGGTTACCTGTGCTAAGGAGGCTCTGGGGGGATTCCATGGGCACATGTTGATGGATTTTATACCATTTTTTTCTAACTCACAGCCAAGAAATTAGGTAGCACTCTGGACTACTTGTGGTGTCACAAAACAGGGTACATCTCTTTATGAATATTATGATCTTGAAAGAACAGTTTTGTTGAATATTTATGTGTCATTTTTCACAATGGTAAAGCATCTTCAAAACAGATGCCTAACTTTGTTAACAATGAGTAATTCCTCTTTTAGAAGAACTGTTTGAAGTGAATAAGGCTAATTCACATGGCTGATTTCACAAAATGGGGATTAGATATTTTGATATGAAAACTGCATTTTAAGCAAAATGAGGTAACTATCTTTTGAGCTAGGACAGCTCTTTTGTTTCACAGACAGACATTGTAGTGGAAAGCTTATGACCACTAATAAAGGAAGAACAATCACCCCTAAATGTTTAGATAGTCTACCATATACACCAAGGTATTTGGGGCAATTTTTGCTTTGTTTTTGAGACAAAACCATGCAATCATTTATTTCTGCTGCGGAGTAATTAATTTAATTGAATCATGGAATTAACCTTCTATTTATTATCATTTATTTATCATTGCATATTTGAATTAGAAACAAAGAAAAACACTTCCTTGTGCAGAGCCCTGTAAAGAGCTCTATCGGCATTTAAAAATCTTGTGAAGTGAGACCCTGTGTGACGTGGGCATACCAGAGAAAGGCAACCGAGGACCTGCAACTCAAGACTGAAGCAATGTGCTGTTTCTTGGTGGGGCTGATGTTGTGACCGTCTCTGGGAGCCATGCTTTCTAGGTGAGAGGTTGTTCTCCAGCCTCTTGCCTGTGTTTTGACCTGACACTCCAAATGCAGCTGACCATCTATGTCTGTCACATGAGGTCTCTGAACAAAGGCTTGCAATACTAAGTTGTCAGTGCTTGGAATACTTACAGACCCTGTAACAGGAACTGTAATTGGGGAGTGCTGAACAAGTCTGACATGCAGAATAAGAGTTTTGACACGAGTTCTGGAAGATGAGTTTCAGAACAGTTCATGAGTATCTCTTGATGAAGCCGTCTTTCCTCATTCACTCCAGTTCCTGAAAGAAACAGTAAACAAATAGGGTTAGTTCATATCTGAAGTTTGTCCTCATTTCTGTACTCATCTGACACTCGCATTTCCTCCTGCTGTTCCTTCTGCTCTCTTCATATGGTGATCATCTGGCCCCCATGCTGCTGAGAAATCTCCCTCTCCTCCAGGATTCAAAGTCGACAAAGATAGCAAATTCATTGCTGATCAGATCGGTTTTACAGACTAGATAGCCTTAGCTTTTTCTAAGATGGAAAAGAGCATGCTTGCTTAAACTATACTACAGTGGTGAAAAAGGCAGTTTTCAGATATGCAGAATGAAATGGGTAGCAAAGTAATGTTATCTTTCTCTTTGAAAAGCTTCCAACACCTCTTCCTCCCTGCAAGCAGTGCTTGAATTGTTGTGGTTTGCTGGTGATTCAATAATCAAAATCTTATTTGTAGTGTCTTTGTAGCAGACTGCACAGATTAGGAATTTAGTCACTGCAGTTAATGTTCTTCCTGAAGCGGAAAACCACAACTAAGGGACTGAAATATGAAGAAAGAGTGGGGGATGGAAGAAAAATGAAAAGCTAGAGCATACCTTTGTCCAAGGGTTTCATTCATGTCTAACCTTCCCTGTCATTTCTATCTTTCTAATTCTTTCAGGAGACGGTAGAAAAATGTCCTCTCTGACTACAGAAAAGCACTCTCAAATTTCCGTGCCACTACTTGAAACGTGGTGATGCTTTTAAAGCAGACATTTTCCATGGCCTTAACTGCTCACAGGTCTGTCCTAAAACCAAAGTAGCCACTGTGCATACCTAGTAAGTACTGTTCATAAACATTTTTATAATGTTTGACCTTAAGAGTGACCTGAAGATTAATGGATATGTTGTATCAGTTTTAATGGGTCTCTTCTCCCTTGGATGCACACATGTGACTCCCATTAGCCTTAATGGGAGTTATATGTGTGCCTAGAGGTTAGACAAGATCTCTAAAGGTGCTGTTATGCTCTGTTGTATTAATGATCTCATAATTGCTGAGGTGCTGCACCTTTGCATTGAAAGCAAACTAATTAAATCACTCTAGTATAAGTTGGTATACTAGCATACCTGGCACGTATGTGTGTTTTCCTGTGAGTCCTTCAGTACACAGAGGTAGAGGCCAAATCAAATGTGGAATTCAAATTTTAACTGTGACTTGGCTTCCTTTTTAATATATTTTTTTTTTAATCCAAAATGATTTCATGAATTTGATTCCTAAGAAAGATGATTGTTCGTGCCAATACAGAGGAAGAAGCTGAATGCAGTGATTTATTTTATCATTAAAGCGTGTATTGAGAAAAGGGACTGAATTGATTCTTATTTTTGATGTTCCAAATCATGCACTTTGAAAAAGGCAGTTAGGTCTAGAGGATTAACATGAAGCTTGATGTTGAATTTTAATTATGGCTTTGTTACTCATTTTTTCCAAGTGCCTTTAGACAAAGCACTTCACCTTTCTTTGATTTCCCAGTATGTAAAATACCTGCTTGCTTCTTAGTGTTGTAGACATAAATTAATATCTGTTCTATGCTTTGAAATTTTAAGATTGGTACATCCAACTGTATTCTGCTGGCATAATCATGACAGCACAGGAGGAGAAAAAAATCATAGTACCTACCTGCTACAGCCAGCAGAAGCCCTGGTGGAGATGCAGATCTGTTAAGAGAACTGATTCTGTTCCATAGTTTATGATGTATAAGGCAGTGCACTGGTACTGAAAAATCTTTGGTATGGTTTTTGGTGGAAGAGCTTGTACAGTAGGCAAATTTACTTTGTATAGACATTAGACATTTCTATCAATCAAAATAATGATTAGAATTTGACTGTCACTGTGAAAATTTGTGTGCTGTATTCCATGACTGTTTCCATACGTTTGAAAATCAACCATGATGTAGGCTTCTTTGAAGATATAAATTTGGGGAAAGAATGAATCTTAGTATTTACATTCTCGAGGAAAAGGAGGGTTTATGTGGTAACCGCCGCATTTAAAGTTTGTTTGTTGGGTTTTATTGTCTTTTGTCAGATTAAGGTATTATATAAACTCAATTTTGTGATTCAGTTTTGCTATTTGTGAAGTAACAGAAAGATCTTGCGTATTTTCTGTTTTGGTTTTTTTTTAATAATTATTTTATTTTGCCCTTATGTGGTTCTTACTCTCTAATAGAAAGCAGCAAATTTCCACTGAGACTGCGATGGTAACATCTTTAGCTCTGAAATTTAAAATACCTGGAAAAATCTTGTGAATGGTTTTGTAAATATAATTCCTTACATTTGACTCCAGTGTAGAAAATATATGGTATGGTTTGATCAAAATTTTCTTCCTCACGTGAATTTTGAACATTAATTTCCTTGTTTTTTTAGTAATTTGTGATTATGTCTCTTTTTCTCTTTCCTTCTAAAGAAGAAATAGTTATTGGTGTTATATTAAGGCTATGTAGAATATTGTTAAAGTTGAAAATTAAAACAAAATTTAGCTCATTTCAGTTTATATATGTATACTTATCCATAAAAAAGAAGGAACAGGTCTATTTTGTAGCCCTGGCAAACTGCATACCTTTAATTTCCAAGTTTTTAGGTGTGTTTCTATGTACTTGAAGTTCTTTGTCCTAAATTTTGCTTGGATGGCATACTGTAAACTCCCAGAGACAGGGATTGTGTCCTATGTATTTTTACAGTGTTAATCACCTGCCCTCTCCTGAAGTAAGCTTCTACTGGGGAAAAAAAAAAAAAAAATCTATTTTTGCTATTATTTAAAGGCCAGTTTTCTAAGCACAATAAGCAACATCTTCAAAAGGATTTAGATTTTTTTTTTCTTTTTCCAGCATAACTATGCTTATATTATTTTTGACAGTATAATGGTTGACTGAGAGTGAGTGATTTATTCTACCCTCCATATGTTAAGGGTGATTGAATACTGGAGCAGGTTGCTCGGATGGGTTGTGGAGTCTCCGACCCTGGAGATAGTTAAAACTCAGCTGGGCACAGCTCTTAACAACCTACTTTGGATGGGGGATTGGACAAGACGACTTCCAGAGTTCTGTTCCAACCTCAACCATTCCGTGATTCTGTAATTTGTGTAGTTACCTTGTTGAGACTTTTTCATCGTAGACCAGCTTTCAAATACCAGTTCAAATATTTAAAATGGTAGTTGAGATTGAGTAGTTTTTATCCCTATCTTAAATTAAAAAGCACATGAACAGAAGCAGTTAGCATAACATGATTGGCCACATGGAATGTTATAAGGCTGAACAATTGAATATATACACTGTGCTGAGTAAATTACAGTTTTCTCAGAATGGAAAGACTGTACACAGTATCAATATGCAAGCTGGCTATGTTTTAGCCTCATTTGACATACTACCTAAGTAAATATTGCAATAAATATTGCAATAAATATTAATTGCATTAATTTCCTATGTTTAATTTTTATGTGTAAATTCTTGATTGCCTTACAAATTGCTTTTATATTAAGTATTCATAGTTTTAACATGAATGAACTAGTTAGACCTTATAAGAGATTTTTTGAGATATAACAGTTAAATTTTAACCGAGCAATAGAAATATTAGGTGGTTTACTGGGAAGTTAAGGTGTTGAAGCTGAGGACAAAAGCGAGGTATTGGGATTTTTTTTGAGTTATAGCCTGATTTTGAAAACTACTGTTCAGTAGTTCTGTACATAACTTACTTCTAATTCTGATTCACTGTGTTTTACTGTAGCTAGCTGTTTACCTCAGTTCTGTGGAAAGGTAGCTGGCTTGGTAAACTAAAGCACGAGCTTGCATTTTAGCCTCTCTGTTTCGTAGTCCTGTGCCTTTGCTAACAGTTGTAAGCTTTAGTGGTCTGAAAACTGGGATGGTTTAGGCATTGGCACCCTTGACTTTTGGCAGTAGGTGTTACTGAAACAGTGCAAGTGGAAAACTGATTGGTGATACCATCTCAGTAGCAATTTGTTTGAACTTGCCCCCAGAGCTCTTGAGGATTTGGGAAACTTGTAATTCATTAGGTGGTATTTCATAAAGTTGTTGTGTATGCCAAGTATATTAAAAGTCACTGATTATATCCGTGAAAAAGGTCTGCTACATTGCATATGCCCAAATAATTGTAAGGATACTGATAAATCACTCTAGATTAATGATTCCTATATGAAATTAATAAAGAAAAAATACAAAATACGACATGAAAACAGAAAGTTGCTTTTGGTAACCAGTACTTTTTATTACCTCTACTCGCACACTTCAAAGATGAAAGAAAATGGATGGTTAAATTTGTTAGCCGTCTATGGAGAGATTGATTTGATATGCTTTCTCTAGCTTGTGTTGAACCCAGGTACAAAAAATAGTACAAAAATTGCCGACATCAAGGTGTCGCAAGGTGTTGTTGGGAATAGGCTGAAAAGGGCCAGAGCTTGTCTTGACTTTTTCTTTTCTATTTTTTTTAATAATAAAATTTAAATTTTGTCTGTCCTTTTTATTTGTGTTCAGTTTTGCAATGGGACAAGAAACAGAGTCCAACTCTGCATTCTTTTATGAGTAAATAGTTCGTCCCATTTGGTTCATTCTGCGGCTAATGTCACAGAAAAATGCTGTAGGAATTCAGTGCTTTTTAACTCAATTTTCATAAGCCACAGTTGCTCATAGCTGGGATGAAGGGACTAATCTGATTCTGAATGAAGGTATGTGATGGATAAACAGGAGTATTTGTTGGGTTTTGTAGGGTACATATTAATGATGATTTCATTACCCCGATACAGCCTTTTCAAATTACAGTTTATTTCAAATTGGAGGAGATTATCACCAAACGTGTTCTTTGCCGTGTAATGAAAGAAAAAAATTTCATTTATCCATGAATTCATATATGCAAAATCATCTATGTTATGCAGATGCCTAAAAGCAGGAGGAGAACCGGATTTGAGAGGAAACCCTGTTGTATTCTGATATCAACAGCAACTTAGATCACATTGGTATCACATCAGAATAATGTTTTACAGCCTCTGCCAATTTAAAAATCAAATTGATGTTAGATTTGTATAGAACAACACATTTGACTGACAGAAAAGGCTGTTATAGATGGATGTGATGTTCTATCCTTGTATAACAAGGGTTTTGACTGACAGTTTAACAATAGTACACTTTCTATCCCATATGTTCTAAATGATCATTATTACAGTACAAAACATTTTTGCACTTGCTGTATATAGATAACATGTACACTTTCTGTGTAATAATATTCAAGAAGAGAGGGTTTCTTTCATGTCTTAAAGACGATGACAATTAATGAAGGCTCTGTCTGACACTTAAAACCAATGTCAAGGATTGCTATTGTGGTGCATGGTAATGTAAAAACTATTGGGTACTTAGCTCCCAGTGAAGGATCAGCATAACTCTTGACACATGCTATATGGTGGATGAAATAAATCTCCTTGGAAAGCAATAGAAGTATTTCTTAAACTGAAGAGTACCCCTTCTGTTTTATAATCCCTCTTTTCAGCTTTGCAGTTCTTTGCATCACTGTAAAATGCAGTTTTAATCTGAAAAGTAACTGTTTAAAATGGTACCTATTAATGCGACAAATTTGCTTTCTGTGCTTTGTAGTCAACATTTCTCTGATACAAGACTTAAGATTCTTCTTCAGAACAATAGCTAGAGATAAAGAAGGTACGGTTTTTCTTATTTGGGTCTCTTCCTCATTTTCTTTTGGGGGGACCATCTTTTAGTAGTATCCTTCTCATTTTAAGATTCAGACTTTAAATTCTTGGCATCCTTTGTCCCTTTAGATCTTTGCAGCACTGTGTACGCTAACCTGATTCTCAAAGCACAGTTATCTCCCACTTAGAGCAAGGGCACTACAGTGTGTCTACATTCTATTTGATGATGATACAAAGATCAACATTAAAACCTAAACTTCTCTGTAAACTTAGTTCAGTGTTGCATGCAACTAAGGAAGAAGGCGTGCTCTTTTATGACCCTCCCAATGAAAAAGAATATAAAAAAATTTGCATGAAAAAAATGGGGCCACATTCATCAAAACAGGTCTCCCTCTTATCTTTCTGATTATCTAGACTAGGAACACATTATAAATACAAAGATTGCTTTTACAATTTTTTTTTTTAAATTGGCTTACTGTGAAGGATATTTCTTAAATGATTCTCATTTTAAGATTCAGACTTTAAATTCTTGGCATCCTTTGTCCCTTTAGATCTTTGCAGCACTGTGTACGCTAACCTGATTCTCAAAGCACAGTTATCTCCCACTTAGAGCAAGGGCACTACAGTGTGTCTACATTCTATTTGATGATGATACAAAGATCAACATTAAAACCTAAACTTCTCTGTAAACTTAGTTCAGTGTTGCATGCAACTAAGGAAGAAGGCGTGCTCTTTTATGACCCTCCCAATGAAAAAGAATATAAAAAAATTTGCATGAAAAAAATGGGGCCACATTCATCAAAACAGGTCTCCCTCTTATCTTTCTGATTATCTAGACTAGGAAACCATGATAAATACAAAGATTGCTTTTACAATTTTTTTTTTTTAAATTGGCTTACTGTGAAGGATATTTTTCTTAAATGTTTATTTGGTAAGGGAATTAAGTAGATTAATTTTTTCACCTCATTATGTACAATGAGAGGGATCTTAGTATCTCAGGTTTATTCAGTAAGATTTTATTTTTCTGTGGAAGGACAAATTCAGTAAATGTTTTATCCAACAACAGGGTTAGTTATTAGCTTGGGGCAGTGATGGTGGTATTTCCCGCAAAACACTAAAAAGATCTTTAAAAAATATTTACCCTCTTACTGGTGGTGCCAGCTCAACTCTGTCAGTTTTAGATACAATACCAGTGCTTCTCCAGCAGTGATTTATGACATGAAGGAAGGGATAAAAGTAATTTAGGAAATAATATTATCCAGTTAGAAAACAATCACTCAGAAAAATTGTAGTTTTATCAATATAAACTGCTAAGTTTTAAAGTGAAGCAAACAAAAATATTCCATTATCTGGAATTATATTGATCTTCGCATAGTTCATTGTGATAATGACAACATCTGCTACTTAATTTGAGAGAGTACTAATGATAATCATCTGTATAGGCCAACCTCTAGAGATTGTTGAAGCACATGCTTTGCTGACCACTGAAGACTGTTGAGATTGTAAACCCAGATTGAGTTCTAGTTTCTGAGCCGGATGTATTATATAGGTACGGAATTGTACTCTACCTCCTCTCAGATGACCACATCTGTCTGTGTCCCTCTTGTTTAACACAGCTTTTCTTTCCCTGGCGTCTTTCCTCATCTTGCTTAACTCCTATCCTCACCTTACTTTCTGTCCTGACTTCGCTCATTGTCCTTCATGAGCAAATACAGGTCTAAAACTGTCTCATCTTAGTTTCTTGCCCTTCTGCTGTTTTTTTCTTTTTTTCTCTGACCTTTTGTATCATTGTTCCAGTAGCAGTTGTCTGTCTAATCTACCTAATTTTCTTTGGTCTTTCTTCCCTCTTTTATGCTTCTCTCATCTGTGAACTCTCAGTGCTCAATTAGTGAAGGAACAAAAGGCACAGAAGGAAATGTTCCCTTGCTGTCTATTCTTGTCTTTGGCATTGTAACAGCCTGGAACAGAGGCAACTACAAAGGGCTGGATTAGCTCCTTCATCTCCAGCTTGGCGAATACTCAGTAGGGATATTTTTTTTTAAGAGACTTTTGCTTTTGGAATGAACTTTCTGCTGAGCATATGCAAAATATAATTTGCAGAGATTCACAACTTGGCCAAAGGTGGGAGAATTTCTGCAGGATTCATGAAAGCATAGTATTGAGATAGTTCATCCCATATGCCTTATTTCAAACCTTTGTGTTAAATTGTGATGAGGTTTACGCTTTTAAGCAAAACATTTCCTCACTTTTAATAAGGACAAAGTATTTCCTATGCACTTCATTTTTGAAGTGGATGCAACATTTTTCTTGACATCCACATGTGTAATTCTTTCCCTGGTTTAGCAAAAATGAAAAGTGCAGTCTGGGACAAGCACAAAAACATGCCAGCCAAAAAGTAAGGATTTCTCATTTGGGGAGCTGAAATACTGGGTTTTAGAATTGGGCAAAGTCTGATGTCTGTAAACATTTGCTGTACAACAAACACCACTTATAAATATGTGCGAGGGAAACACATACACATTTGTCAAGTTACCTTATTTTTCTAATAAAAAAAAAATCTCCTTAGCAGAGACGTTTCCTCTCAGAATAAAGACCTGCTTCTAGAGTCTCATAGATAATATTTAATTTGCAAGATAGCATAATGAAAATATGTTAATAGCTTTTTCAATAAGTTAATAGCTTTCAAGTTCATACTAATTAGTTTGTTAAAATATTCTATTGGTGAAATACTTCTTTTTTTTTCCCCAGTAAAAGTGAAAAATGTAGCACAGTCTTATAGGGACCATCTTGCCGATAGTAAGGGCAGAATGAACCCATCCTTGGTGGCTAGAGCACCATGGAATTAAAGTGTATGCCTCACGTTGAGAAGATAACCCGTATCTCTCATTTTCCATGTTAATGCTCTATTGTTAGAGTAGAGCAATACTTTGTTCAGTAAGAAGTAACAAAGTATGTTTTCTTGGATATTTTTTTTTTTTTTTATTTTGGTGGTATTGTATGTCCCCTACATCCTGCCACTGTAAAATCCAGCTTTTTGCTACCTCCCTCTTTCTTTGGCATCTTTTAGTACTACCTCTAGATCTCCCTAGGGCTTTCTAAAGCAGTACCCCTTATATCCTTATACGTTCAGTCCTCTGATACCCTTTGAATCCCACTGCAGTTTTTCACATTTCTTTCTCATGTCCTTTTGAAAACATATGCTTGTAGTACCTTCAGCTTCCTTTCACTTCTGTTAGCTGGGCAAAAGGCATCATGTGCTCTGGCTTATTCCAAAGAAAGCTTGTGCTTATTCCAAAGAATGCATGTGCTGAGTGGCCTGCTGGCTGTTGTCAAAGTGAATAACATCTAAAGTCTCCCTGTTCTGCCATCAGTCAGGGAATTAATAGAAATTATTCCCACCTTTCTATCCCCTGGCCCTTCCCATTTATGGAGTACCACAACAGCTGTAATATCTGGGAACTCAGTCACACTCAAATTTGGTAGAGCTAGGTCCCTGGATTAAAATTTAAGGTAATACAGTCAGTGAGACAGTCTGGAGTTGGGGAATTTTACTTGAGATCATTTATTGCAAACCAACATGAATCTCTGATCACTGTTTTGAGCGTTGAGAAGAAGAAAATGACAAGCAATTAGACACACACTTGCATAAACATCTGTGTCCCCCCCTGCCCCAGTCCAACAGTGCTTGTTGTACAATGAGTTGTACGCAGTCCATGCAAACACCTCTGGTATGGCGATGGGCAGCCAGGAGGTTGAGGTGGTCTGTGTGATTGTTCCTGTCTGCTAATCCGTGTCAATGGTTCCTTTGTGGATCACCTGTAAGCCACAGTCCCTTACGAGGTGTCCCTGCCCTGCTGCGGTTTGCCCACAGTCGCAGTCCCTCACGGGTGTCCCTACTGCCTTTTGGCTTGGAGTGCCCCATCCTCACCAAGTGTGTCTTCAGCCCCTCACGCTTGCCTCTGCCTGTCTTAAATATGTCTGAGCAGGGATGCGGTGTGCTCCTCTGGTAGGCCGAAGTTTTTTCCATCATTTTTATCTCAGCTGGGACAGGCTGGAGCCTGCACATGGCAGTTCATGACCTCCTCCCATATAGGTCACTGCTGCAGCTCCTGCTACTTAAAGCCTATAAAATATGTTCATTTACATATTTGTATGTATGTATGTGTGTACCTCTTGTTTCCATACAAAATCGTGGAGAAAAAAGGAGGGCACTAACTTTTCCTCTGCTGTTTTCTTCATAGAAGGCAAGGTATTTGCATTATCATTCATGGGATGAATGAGATGCTTACTACATAGGAAGAATTTTTTCAGTGAATTTTAGTCTTATATAGGCATCTAATAGGAGTGTTCCTTTTAGAGTGGTATTAGATAGGAAAGGCCAGCAGAGAAATTGCATTTGAGATCCTGTCTCTCTTATATTTTTAATTAGTAGTTCTTCTTTCTTACAGTACAGCTGTTATAATTCCTAATTAAGCAATTAACCGTACTCGGGTAAAAAAAAAAAAAAAAAAAATTGGGAATTAAATTTCGTTTTT
>NW_008794595.1:558155-561077 GCF_000699145.1 Aptenodytes forsteri | reverse complement strand
AAAAAAAAAAAAAAAAAAAAAAAAAAAAAAAATTCCGTACTCGGGTAAAAAAAAAAAAAAAAAGAAATTGCGACTTACATTTCGTTTTTAGTCCCTAGGAATATGAGGCTCTGGTCAACATGTGAATTTTCTTGTTAAAATTCCAGCTTTCTGTTCATTCAGACTTCTCTCAAATGGCCTACTTTACTCTGACTAATGTAACACTTCAGAAAATGTCCTCGCTCTCTCTGAACAGTGTCTCATTTTTACATTGGTTACAATTGGTTAGGTCACTTTGCTTTTATATTTTTATCCTAATAGCATTTTTCTTCTTGTTCTGGAAAATAATTTCCTGGTTCCATACTTCATTGAAAGTATTTCTTTCTGTTGATTACCATAAGGTTTCAGCATTTTTTCAGCGACTTAATCTTCAGGCATAACTGTGTAATTATCAGTTTCATGGGAAATCTGTTTTGGTCAAACACGATACTGTTTTAGGTCACTTGTAGAAAATTTATAGAATCCAGTGTTGTATAGAACCTTGATTTTTAAAATATTCATATAATAATTATTCATTATTTACTTTAAACTGTGTTGGTGTTTTGCAAAGGAGATGAAATCCTGCTCACATGGGGAAAAGGATGGAGCTGTAGAAAATTATAAATATTATATTTTCACTGTGAGTTAGAAAAATAATTTCACTTCTTCCAGTCTTTGTGGCAGTCATGAGTTTATGGAAGGAGTTGAATGAGGTAAAGAAGTTTGTATAGCAAACAGGGTTAGAATTGTACAAGGAGTTAAAATTTGTCTTGGTAAGCTTCCAAAAGCTATATCCTAAAGGAAACCGTGTTGTTAGTATGTTACAGAACCTTTAACCTGTAGTTCAGTCTAAACTTCTAATAAAAGTAAGAAAGCTTGCCCTTTTCCGCAGCAGTTCCTTGGGGCTACATTTTAAACATTTTGATTCTGTTTAGTTGTTTTTATTTCAATACATATTAACTTACATGGGCATGCTTATTATGACAATTAGGAAGAAAAAAGTGATGAAATAACGTTGAAAGATGAGGAACAAATGAGTATTTTAACTCATGGTAAATGCCAAAATTTTGAATGAGGTGTTCCCTTTTTAATGTTACGGGCTTAATTTTTCTTTTATTTTCAATTCATGTGCAAATAAGATTATTGCAGTTCTGTATAAATGATCTAAGTGATCAAAACAGAGTTTTGCTTCAAACAGCTGAATATTTTGAAAGAATCCAATGACAAAGTTGCTTAGTCTGATAATATGTTTTTGAAAGCAGACTAGATAACTAATGTAAGATCATTACTACCGACTTGCTATAAACATAAATTTCTTTGTTGCATTTTTTTTTCAGCTTTATGATTTCTTGGTATTCTCTCTCTCTACTCCTGTGTTCAATGTCTATTTTTGCCCATACATTTCTGCATAGGCTTTGGGTTTACTGATTTTCCAAAATATTTGCTAAATTGCATTAATACTATCTTCCTTAGCCCACCATGACTGAGAGAAACTAGAAAGCTGATTTAATGAAAGAAGTTTAGGAAAAGAGTTAATTAAAACTTACAGAAACCTAGAGGAGATTTCTGATAGTAGGCTGTTGCGTCTGGTAGAAGACTAAGCAGATCAATGCATGGTAGGTGAAGTTAGGCAGATTTAGATAAGATTTAATTTATAGTGAGGGTACTTAACCAGTGGAACAAATGGAATAGGAATATGATGGGCTCTTTAGAGCCTGAAGTCTTTTAAATTGGAATTGGAGGTCATTTAATACAATAAACTGTTGCTTTAGCAGGAGTTTATAGATTTAATTTGGAATCATATAATTCTGTTGTCTGCATTATTCAGGAGGTCAGCATAGATGATCATAATGTTTTTCATAGCCTTAGGTTCTATAAATCTACAATTTGAGCTCTTACCCATGTGAGAAAGAGCAAAATACTGGATTAGCAAGGAAGGTAAAGGAAGAACACAGTAGACCTGAACATGAATGATACTGTGACAGAAGACCTGTCATTCATTTATTAGATATCTACTCAGAATGATGTGCCATAGGTATAGTGCTCAATTAGCTAATGGGAGGAGGATGTTCCCATTTAAAATAGGAGGTGGGAGGGGATTTTAAAAGCATATCTGCACCTTGCAGTGCAAAAGTAATTAGCCTATGCGCAGCGTGCTACTAATAAAGTTATTCTGTTATTAAGACTGAAGCTAGTGTTTCTGTATAGTATTTTAATATGCCATGTAAATACACTAGCTGATTCAGTGCTAGTTCAGTTGTCTCTAACATTAACACTGCAGTGCATGGCCTCAGTGTGCCCTTGGAGTTGCAGTTGGCTTTCTTGGAAGGATTTTAGTTTTGAGGGATTTCTCCTGTTTGTGCAAGGAAGAAATGCCGATTAAATCTATAATGCATTTTGATTTCTTTTGGAGCAACTGCATTAATATATTGCTAGGGAATTCTTGCTTTTAACTAGAGTTCATTAGTTTAGTTCCTTAATGGATTTTGTTCATCTACCTCATATAGTAGCCTTTCTGCCTATGTTGTCTCTGACAGACAAATTCACTTTAATTACTGCTGGTCAAGTCAACAAAAAAAAGTGACCAGCTAAAAATGAAGCAGACAACACCAAGCTGAGTGGTGCGGTTGACACGCCAGAGGGACGGGATGCCATCCAGAGGGACCTGGACAAGCTCGAGAAGTGGGCCCGTGTGAACCTCATGAGGTTCAACAAGGCGAAGTACAAGGTCCTGCACCTGGGTCGGGGTAACCCCTGGTATCAATATGGGGTGGGGGATGAAGGGATTGAGAGCAGCCCTGCCGAGAAGGACTTGGGGGTACTGGTGGATGAAAAGCTGGACATGAGCCAGCAATGTGCGCTCGCAGCCCAGAAGGCCAACCATATCCTGGGCTGCATCAAAAG
>NW_008794595.1:547271-557804 GCF_000699145.1 Aptenodytes forsteri | reverse complement strand
TGCCCAGAGAGGTGGTGGATGCCCCATCCCTGGAAACATTCAAGGTCAGGTTGGATAGTGCTCTGAGCAGCCTGACCTAGTTGAAGATGTCCCTGCCCATGACAGGGGGTTTGGACTAGATGACCTTTAAAGGTCCCTTTCCAATCCAAACTATTCTATGATTCTGTGATTCTAACATTAGTTCTTATGACTCTGCCTCTCATATTTTGACTTGTGTGCAGTTGGTAGATGTATAGACTACCAGTATAGTTAACCATACCTGTTTTATCTTTTTAGAGGGAAAAGGTTTGATTGTGAATTCTAAGGTGACCACTTCAACATCTCTTCAGCCCCTTTAGTATGTCCTTCTCTAATAAGAAAGCAGAATACCTGGGCTACAGATGGAAAGAAGGCACTTGCTTCATCCTTCATTTACAGTCTGAGCATGACTGCTTTTATTATGGCATTTGCTTGGTGTAGTGAAACCTTTGCCTTGTTTCCTGTGGATAGGGATACAAAAGTGACCACCTTACTGAAAGATGGGAAACCTGGTCTGTCAGTTCACAGTGCAACAACAGATGTGAAGGAAGGGAAAAGAGCTTGGTGCTAAGTGCTGGCATCATTGAACAGTGCTTCATCTTCATCCTATGTCATCCTTCTATGCTCAGAAAGAGAGAAATGCTCCTGTCCTCCATGGGACGTGCTTCATTCTCCTGAAATGGAAGTCAGTGGCAGTAGAGATTAGAGGCAGCCATCCAAGCCCTTGAAGAGGAAGCAGCTGTCAGCTGCAAGCAGCAGCATCTTTTCAAACAACTGCTTCCTCCTTTTGGAGGCAGCAAGAGTTGATAGTCAGCCAAGCCCTGCAGCTTGTCAACCATGTATACCTATGCATAAAACAAAATGTGAATATGGGATAAAGGATGTTTTTAGAACAGTCTTCTCAAAAAAAAGAAAAAAAAAAAAAGTCTTGACATGCATTTGCATGAAGGTAGTAATGCTTACCTCTACGTTTAATGGTAATGTGATTTCCTCAAATGAAACTTTCAAAACGAAGAGCTAAAAAAACAGGAATCTAAAAGGAACTGAAATATCATGAACGGGCAAATTGTTCTTCATCTGAGACAAATTTTATCATGCTTATGAATTACTAGATAGAGTATGTTATCCAAGTGCCATACCTTTTGTTAGAGTTTTCTGTAGCTCTAACTCTGTGTTGTGTAAAATCTAGCTGAGCTAGCAAGTAGCACATCAATCTTGGGCACGTCTGATGTTTCTACCCTGGGACCATTTTCTAGAGCTGTAGGAGATAGCTTTGCCAGCTGATGGGGACAGCTGAAACCCCTCTAAAGGTAATGCCCTTGCATGCATGTGTTGATCTGGGTAAGTTTAAAGTTAGATCTCTGAGATGACTCATTGTTTGATGTCAAAAGGCATTTCTTTTTTGCTTGTTCTTAATTTACTGTTTACTTAGTGATTTCCAGTGCTTGCCTTTGGTGCTGCTTAATACTTTCTCCACACAGTGACAAGGTGCACTTCTACTATTAGCTGTTTATGCTTTTTGCCACTAATGTGTTGTAACATCAGGTCGTGGGTGTTGGTGATGGATTTAGGAAGATAATGCACCACATAAACAAAGAGTTTGCCTGTTTTAACCCTGAAGTCTGGAAAAATTTAAAATGTAAAAAATGTCGAAAAAAATTCCGAGAATAAAAACTTCGTGTAGGTCCCTCCATTTAAAGGACAAATAGCTTGAATACTCAAGGTTAAAATTTTAATTTAAACTTTAAATACATTTTGAATTTGCCAGTTAACTTATATGTATATAAGTAACATACATATATTAATCTTCTTATATGGATACATTATTTCTGTGATTTAGAATTGGAATTCAGGATGTATCAATGAGATACCGTTAGAGATCGTGTTTCTTTCTATGAAGCAAAATCAAGAGTGGAAAATAAGGTACTATACAGCACTATATTTTTATTCTTTAGTGTCAAAACCAGATACGGCTAGTGTATTTATTATAATTTCTGCGTTTCAATTGGCGACATTTGTTGTTCTTCCTGATATGCTAAAAATAAGATAAACAATTTTCAGTAAGTACTTCATCTTACACATGCAAAGCCATAGACTTTCTGCTACATGTTGCCGTATGTTGTGAGTAGTTAAGTATTTATTTTTTTTGCTATACTTATCTTTTGTAAGCCATCATTGCCATATTACGTGGTGCTTCTCTCAGAATGATTCCTGGAGCACATAATTAGCAGTATGCCATAATTGGGAATAAGTCCTGTTAAAAACTGAGATAACATCCCAGTTATTTTGCTTTCTTTTACCCTTCACAGGTGGTAATATAGAAAAGATAAATTAAGTCAGTTCATTTTGGATTTTAATTTTTATTCATTTTTAGTTTATTTGGTGTTTTTATAGCAGTTTGGTTTAGTAAACTTCTTGTCCTTTTGTGCAGGTAGTAAAAGCTTTTCTACGTGTATTTCTTTTCTTTTAGGACAATCACAAGATTTGTTTTAGGAGATCTAATGTTTCTCTTTCTCTATTTCAAACCTGATAGTAGAGATAACCTCATTGTGTACCTCTTTTGTCAATTTTTTAATATTAACTTGAGATATTGTTCTGGATTTTTTCGGTTGTCACACATCTCATATTTTTTTGATACTTTTTTTTAAAGTAGTATTTTTTAAGCTTTCAAATGGAAGTAGGAAATATTTTTTATCAATTTCTCTTAGATATAAATGATATATGTATGTAATTAAGTTGAATATTTTAGGTATTTACTTAAATATGCAATACTGTTTAGAAAATTTTTTTTTTTTTGGTGCTTTGCACTGTTTGAGAGGAGTATGTAACATTAATTTAGACTTACAGTGAAAACAAGGTGTCTTGAGATGTATAGGAATATCCCTGTTTTAAAAATGTTGAATTTAGACGAAATAAAATAAAGACTGTGGCTATACTGGGAAATATTATGTCCTAAAGTTATAACTATTGCATATCTTTATAAGTCTATGTATGGGTGTTTTTATTCTGGAATAAGCATGGCCATGGACAAACTTCTAGTGATATAAATACATTGGTAAATTACGTTATGTAAACAAGTTGGAAGTACGCGTGCCATGTGCAAATTTCTATGCACTACGCCAGGAAAGTATCTAAGTTGGCCTATGCTAACAGGTTAATTCTTCCTGTGTGAATATAAAAGGAAGCAAAGTGGAAAACAATATAAAAAACATGTTAACATTACTATAAAAAGTAAAAAGCATAAATTATTTTTTAAATTTTACCTGCGTTACAAAGAGACAATAAAATCATGACTTGATTTTATAGTACTTAATTCAATATTTTGAAACCTTTTCAAAGTCAAGCCTTTATACTTAGGAAATTGAAATCAATTAATTCAAAATCCATACATTTGAACTGTTATTAACTAAAATGTAGTTCAAAACAAGTAAATTTCTTACTTTTAGATGTTCTTAATATGGCATGTTCCTTTTGATGAACAATAAAATAGAGCAATAGTGGGAATAACAGGGCCCTTAAACATAAACATTTAAAGTACAAAAAGGCAAACCCAAGAATCTAGCAGGTGTTCAGCAAGGTGTGACTGTGATCTGACAACTCTGCCCGTTTTCTCAAAGCTGTAAAGCTTCGTATGCGGGATAGAAATATCTGAAAGTCTTTCTCCAACTTTATCAAACACATGCTCAGAAACACATTCATTTGTAAATGTGGAACCTGATGCTGTTTCTCCATTATGAAAACACAATAGCTGTCCCTGATCAAAGAATGCTTTTTCTGATTTTTTCCAAATTTAAGTAATTCTATGGATTATGAAGCTATAGAAAAGAACTTCAGGGGAAAAGTCTGTAATAACGAACGCACTCCCTCTTCCCTGCTGCTTCCTACAGTATGTAAATAAGACTTGTAAACAGCCTAGAATCGGATTGAGTGATGAGGACAAGACAGAGGTAGGTACTGCTTAAATTATTATTGTAGCTGAAAGAAACTGTCATCAACGTACATCTTGAGAAAACTGGGTTGAGATTTTACAGAATTATTTTTCATCAGTTTCTGAGATGCGCGTAGTTTGCAACAGGATTTGATAAATGCTGATTTCACAAATACAAGTCATACTAAAAAGCAGAAGCATTGAGGTGAGCTGCATACCATTTTGAAGCTGTTTGTATTTTCCTGATGGTACTCATTTATGAATGGTACACACTAGCACAGCTTGAAAACCGCTGGTGTGAGAGGAATTACATGGTTGGGCCTCCGAATTATTTCTTTTCCTTGTTGTTGATCTTGCTATGAACATTTTCATTCCTAAGTAGGATTTGCTCTGCTAGTCTTAAATGATGAGTAAAGAAAGAGTGGGAGCTTTGGAACCAAACCACTTGGCACTGGAGCTATGTGAGGACTGCTTAATGTGTGGATTGAGGACATGAGACAATTACAGAGTAATAGACGTTACAGATGGAAAAAGACCTGTTAGGTCATCCAGTCTGTCTCCTTACAAATTCAGGGCTATTCCCTACAGAAGATTTTCCAACATTTTGTCCAGTTTGGTTTTAAATATCCCAAATGATGGAGATTCCACTACTTCCCTTGGGATGCTTTTGTACTGCTTTGCAGATCTCATTGCCAAGTAGTTTTTCATGATAATCAGCTGCAGTTTTTTCTTTACTGATGTTATTAGTCCTTGTAATTTATTTTTCTTTTCAAAAGTAATTCTTTAATAATTCTAAAAATCAGTCATATAAATATTATGTGTAATTATTAGTATCGCAATGGCTGTCTGTGTTGCTTCTTAATCCTCTGTAGTGAAATTGTGTATTTTTAATTTTCAAATGTTTTCCTTTACATGTCAGCATTGTCAGCTCTCTGATCACTTCCATTGGCCTTCTCTGTAGACTTACACTTACTTATCAGTGCACGTGAACACCTTTTCATAGTGAACCTTTTACCATTTCCGGGTGGACAAATGAAATGTTAGGAAATACTTTGGGTACATTGATATGGACCTGTGATTAGGGTTTCCATATTATTTCAGAGACGCATAGTGAGAGTGCAACAACGAGAAGAAGGAGTAGTCATAGTTTAACTATTCTGAGTGTTCATGTGCGTACGTTAGTGGTATTCCTCTGTGACAATATATAAACAATGTGGAAGTAATTCCTGAATGAATAAATGACTTTTTGCTGAACAACTCCAGGTATAAACTTTATGGTCACAGCATACAGTTGTAGGTTGCCACTGTTACAGACACATATAAACTGTTGTTGTCGCATTAATTTGGGAGTCAGAGTGTTTCCTGATAATTAGCTCTTTTCCCACAATTTTTTTGTGATGCTGGTGTCAAGTATAGTAACTCATAAGGGAGAGTAGCAGTGTTTTATCTTAAAAACAGTATAGACACCAATTCCCACATGCATTTATTATCTGAACAGTTGATTAATTCATTAGGCTAAACCAGCAGTTTGACCAGTTGCTATGTGGCTCTTGAAACACTGTTGACCGTTATATGACATGAAGAACTGTATAGATGTTTTGATGTGAAGTGTCATTAGGGAGTGGCGGTCAGGCCAATTTGAGATTTACTAAACCTTTTCTTAGAAGTCAAATAAAGAACCTCTTTTCTTTCTCTGCCACTCTGTCAAAATTAGAAAATCCCGACATTTAACTTCTAAAAATCAAGAAGGCAGGAGGAATGAAGGGTCTGTCTCCTTCAACTATTTTTGGACTTTTTGTCTTCTTGCAAAACTGTTTTCCAGAGCTGTGCGTTAGTCTGTTCTGAAAGGAGGATGTCCCCATGTACAATGGTTTCTTGATGCAGCTTGGCATAAGTTTCTCAGTTGTTTTCTGTTTACTGAAATGTTGTTTACATTTTGCTCTAGTCAGGTTTGAGTTTCATGTGATTAAGGATCCTAATACCAAATTAGTTTTCATATTCCTTGTGCACAAAATGGACATGCTATGCAGAAATCAACAGGTTGGTTTACAAGGATTCCACCAACCAAACCCACGTCTCAAGAGAGAGTCTAAATTAACCATATGATGCTGCTGATCTGATGTGATTGATCTTTGTGGATTCTGTATTAGTGAGTTAGCTGTCTTAAATTCTCTGACTTAGGCACAAATGATGACACAGATAGTGAAATATGTGGTTTAACTGGCAGGCATTAATTTTGTCTCTCTCCAGTTCATATATACAGAGCTTAATCTATCTTAATTGGGAACACTGGAGTCTTTAGTCTGATTTTCAGCAAGAGGAAGTCTTTTCAGTGCAGTTGAAAAGGAACAAGCTTTTCTTGAAACTCAGAACTGGATGCATTTGACCATGCCTGAGGATGTAACATGAAGCATGGCTGCACTTGCCAATACATGTTGTTCAGGGCTTATATGGCATTATATTCATGAAGTTGCTCAGTCAAAGATCATACCCCAAATCCAATAAAGGAATACCATAATTTGTGAACTGCCCTACCAGCGTGCATTGTCTTATCCCACGAGCAATAACCTTGGTGCTACATCAACCTTCTTTTATGCAACCTTCCTTAAAAAGAAAAAAAGGGCAAAAAATGAATTCAGCATTTATGTCAAGTAGCATACCCAACCCAACTATTACTGGAGAGATAAGATGGTATTTTTATTAAAGACAAATGTAGAAGGTAACCAAGAACACATCTGTGTTCCTTGAGTTCCATGCTCTGGAGTTCTCAAGTGTAAGTGGTGACCCAGGACATTGGATAGCTGTGGCTACCTGGATGGAGATGATAAGTATGACACATGCTAACAATCATACTGCTTGTAATACAGCAAAGAGTATATTTCTCACGTGCAGTCTGCTTAGCCTTCTCAACTGTCTTTGTAGCCACTGAATTGGGAATGCAGTATTTACTGCTGACTCCTTCCTGTAAAATGGAAAATAAATTCAGCTGTGTTTATGTAGAAAAGGAGGAGGATTTAATTGTTATGAGGCAAATGTTAATTGTAATAGCAGTTAGGCCTCCATTTCATAGTCACCTGGGTCAGACTGTGCTCCATTCATGCCCTCGAAGAAGCTTGTCCTGTCCAAAAAGTAAGACTAAAATCACTGGAATTCCAACCAACACAACATGGGTCTTTTTTTCACTGCTGGAAACTGTAATCAGTTTGAAGGGTTTTGTTCATATGTGCAAACAGGATATGCCGAGCAGAGCTCCAAAATCCTGACAGTAGGCAGCATTTTCTATCTGCTCCATCAACCAATTGGGAAAACTTTTTATTGGCTGTTGTGGACTGCTTCAGGAAGGTTTCCACTCTTCCCAGGATAGCTTGTGCATTTGCTATCACAGTGGTTGTGTTCAGCAGCTCTGATGAAGATAAGGCCACCAGCCCACTCAACCTATATGAAAAAAGCCTGTAACACAACGCTGTAAAAACAAGACAGACCTCTCTTGAACTGCAAATATCCTGGAATGTTCCTACTGTGTGACCGAATATATCCTTGAAAATGGTAGCTGTTATCATACTTCTGTTACCTTTTCAGGACCAGGATGGCATCTTTGCAACTGATTGTATATGTGTGTGTTCCATTTCTTTCTATCCCCTGAAGTTGCAGGAAATGAGAGTGGGTTCGCTGCAAGTTCCTGGAGAAAGGTTTTTTTTCTACCCTTTCCCTAAACCAAGTAGACATTTGCTTGGATGTTACTTTGCATCTTCCAGGCGTAATTCTATTATAGTACCTATGTTACTTGAAAAAGGGATGTTATAGCACATAAAGCAAGTTTGAAGGTCCTCACTAAGTTTAAAGGACTTAGTTTTCTGTTTGATGTTGGCAGCGAGATTATTATTATTAAATTGATTACTGATCATATCCTAATTTTCAGTGATTTAGTCAATATTAAGTATGTAATTTCTCTTCCAAATACATGCTGCAGTTCAGTACTCTGGGTACATTTGACTTGGAATTGGAAATTTCCCTTGCATCCTGACACCAAAAACAGTGCAGTCACCCAGCAAAGAATTTTGTATGTCCGTGTCTTCCTCCCATTACCCTGTGATTTTTAATTAAATGGCAGTTGGTAGCAATTGGCCATTATTCTTATATCACAAATGTGTTCATGCACCATGCACGTTTGAATGCAAACTACAGTTGCTTCAGTGATGCTTTCTTATCTACTTTGTCTCCCAAAAATCATGATTCTGGGTTGACTTGTTGAACACATGTCCTTCTGTAGGTATATCCAGTTATTCCTGAATACATAATCAGTTCTGGACCCGGTCTTCATGTTGTTCCTTTAGATTTCTGGTGCGGCCACAACTGACTTGATTTTACTTAGCTGTCTGATCTCAAACCCACCCAGGAGCTGGAAGTCATAGAGTAATGTGTTATCTGAGGCAGACCCATTTCCTGATCCATCATATGTGCCAGAAATGTACATCTGAATATGGAGAAAGAAATGAAAAGTCCATGTCATTGAATCTTGTTTGAAAGATTAAAAAAAACCCCAAACAATCACCGTTAAAATTCTAAAGTGGAAATTGCAGAGGTGTACCAAGAAAAAGTGAATTGACTTGCCACCAACAGTTTCTGTGAACAAGTATGATGCATTACTTTCTTATACTGCAAGCTTTAAGAAAGACTTCTAAGAGGCAACAGTCATGTCTGTCAATCCTGCTTTGAACCATTGCAGTTTTTCTTTGCAACTTTACCTTTTCCTGTTCTGACTCATTGACTTCTCGCATCCACTGTGTTCCTTCTAAGTGAGCTGCAAGCTGCCAGCTTCAAATGCTAGGCAAGTTTCTTGCTGCAAAAGCCTCTCTGTCTGTCAGTTCTTATTTAATGGGGCACAATTATTAACCTTAATTATACTTGCAATCCTTAATTACACTCAGAAGCAATTCTGTCTCGAAGTTCCATGTCACAGTGGACCTGATTTGTGGTCCTGCATGAACTACAATTCTTCATGACGGTCTTTTTGTGCTTTATTTAAGGACTGAGCTAGTTCCATCCCTTTCCAATTTAACACAGTCATGGAAGTATAGAATTCTGATGTCCAGTGCGGAATATTTGTGTCACATGCGTGGTCCCTCTTTCTTCATCTGCAGGAAACAGGCCTGCTGTAAACAGCAGGACCATTTTCTGTAACAATAAGGAAAACAATTTAAAGGTGTAATTTCATAGTTAGCTTAAAGCATTGATTGCTGGATGTCTTTTCCTTCTACAGAGAAGCTTGCTTATCTGGCTAAAAGTCCAGGAAAATGAAAATCAGTATTCTTCATGTGGGCACATGATGGCTGCTGCAGCACAAGGACTTTATGGAACACCTTCTAGAACATGAGGATTGTGGGTTTTTTAAGGCAGCACATCTTCGATCAGTTTAATCTACCATGTGTATATTCTCATTGTGTCCCCTCCTACAGAGTTTATCCTTTTTGATTTTGAGAAAAATACCCAACTAGCTACTACTTGCAGTAGGTGCCTCTGGATTCATGTTATTATTCACTTAGCTAAATATTTTGTTGTAGGTTACATTCAACCATGTCCTTGCAACTCCTCTGTGCCCTGTCTTAGACATGGGACGAAAGGGCTGATTATAACATATGTGTAAATGCATGGCAAATAAAACAGAGTATTATGTGTATTTCTGCTGCCTGTCAAATATATTGAGATTTGAGAAACTTGCATGCATTTGTTTTCCATAATACAATCTGAAATCTTGGAGCAGTGGAGTTAATGTCCCTGACTATGCACATCAGCAAATACAATGCTTTTAGATGCTGTGGTTGTTGGAGGTTTTAGAGGGATTCCTGTGCTTGACTAAATCAAATAACCCTTTTCTATGAAAAACACAATCTCTATTCTTGATATCTGGTGCTTAAAATCTGTAGGTAGAAGACCTACTCATTGTTACTCATACCAAAATACTGCCCCACATACTTGTGCCCTTCTTCCCCACTTTTGACCAATACATCCAGCACCCTTTGGATATTGTTTATCTTTGTACCTTTTCTGAATTGAGGGCCAAAGAGGGAGAAAATCCCTAAAGTATATGTCTATACTCCTCCTCACTTTTTTTTTCTTTTTTTTACCTTTTTAGTTTAATGGGAAGGTGTTAAAAGTTCCGCATGAATGTATGTGAAATAGCCTGGAATCCACAAATCATTTGGTTGCACCTTGCAGTCCCCACCCTGGAGGCTGAAGTGTACTCGAGCCTGGTCCTTCTGCTCCATCCTAACCTGTATCTGGCAAAATTCTCAGGTATCTGGTGGTATCATTTACATAATTTAGGTCTTGATCTGCTGTTAAATATTTCTGTTATTAAGAACAGAAAATGGGCTAAAAAAAGAGATTTCTTATATATTCCCATTGAAAGATCATCTTTTGCATCTAACTCTGTTGAATTATTTTTTCACCTGAGAATTTTCCCAACACATCTTTTTCATAACTATGCTGTGCACATCATTCATGGCTGATTTTTGTAAATCTTGGTATCTTTTTCCAAAGACAGAATTTGATAGGTCTAATTTTCAGTGGATGAACATGAAAATGAA
>NW_008794595.1:532202-547221 GCF_000699145.1 Aptenodytes forsteri | reverse complement strand
CAATTTCCAATTTCTGCTGAGTTTTGGTTTTTTGTTTTTTTTATAAAATATATTCCTTTTGAGTATGCATTAATATTGAGAGATGAAAAGCAGAAAAATAATTTGACCCTTTCACTGTTGAAAGCATAAATATTTATCATTTTCTTCAGTGATGTTTAAGTATATTCCTTTTGAGTATGCATTAATATTGAGAGATGAAAAGCAGAAAAAATAATTTGACCTTTCACTGTTGAAAGCATAAATATTTATCATTTTCTTCAGTGATGTTTACTGGATTTGAAAAGGATTAAGTGAATAGTAATATTGAACACCTATAATATGTGGCCTTTTGACCTATGGTGAACTGTAATTGTTCTTTCTTAGTTAAAACACTTCCACACTCTTTGTAGGGATTTCCAATATAAACACAGCCAGATTAAAGTGCACCAGCACTTCCCTGCCATCTGGGAAAGACGGTATCCTTTCAAGAGAGCTTGATTGGAGTGATAGGAAGCGTTACATAGCATAGGACTGAGAAATGATAGTGCTAATGAGCTTATCTCTTCAGTAGTACTGAAGTAATTCCCCCCCTTCCCCAGATCAGCAGCAAGGGAGATCTCTTCTTAGCAATAACAAACAATAAATTATTGGTGTGGGTTATTACCAAATAATTTGTGGTCATGGATCAGGTTTCTGCTCTAAAGCTAATGCACGAATAGAAACCCAAAAGATGATTCTTGGTCAGAAGTGCTCAAAAAAGTCAAGAACAAAGAAAGGCGAATGCTCCACCTGTGACATGGTGCTTCACCTGCAGAATACATTTGCTTCCCACCTGCCCACACAGTCGGATTGCTCTGTAGTTTGCCGTTGGTTATTATCTTCTGTGAAGCACAATGGGAATGGCTACTTGGAGGAGTGATGGAAAAAGGGCTGGCCGCTGCCACCACAGTGTTACTCATCTACTTTGCATCAGTTGCTGAAGTTTGATATGTTGTCAAGGAAGATGTCAGCCAAAATCTAGCTGTGGGCTGAATGAATTACTTTGAGGAAGGCAGTCTGCTCTTACCTATTTCTTTGTTGTTTACTCCTCAGTTATGGGAAGGGATTACTGTGCACACACAGTACAGTTGAACTTTATAAATCAAATGTTGTCAGGACTCAGTGAATTTACTGTGCATTTGCAGATTGACTGCTGTGCGCATATTTGTGTAGAAATGCAGGCAGTGGGACTCAAACCTGGGGGAAGGTAGGATGTCAACTGAATTCAAACTTGCCACTTAAATCTTGTTCTAGGAGAATATTACTCTTCAATATACTCAACTACAACATTAGACAGAAAATTTTTCTGCCCGTGACTGACTGCTCTTAGAGGCTTCTTCTCCTCAATCCCACTGATTTACTCCACTGCAGATGTTTGGCTGTCTAGCAGCCCGGCTATAATTTAATGGGAATCCTGAGCTTGTCCTCTTTGAGTCTAAAGTTTGCAAAGCACATTCAGCTTCTCAACTCTGATACTTAACAGCACAGCTTGGCTTTGAAACTTTTACTTACTCTTGGTATGCCGTAGTTGTTAGCACAATGTTAGAACATACGTATTTTATTGACTGGAGCTGCCTCCGGTATAGTGCGCTCCTCAAAGAAAAGTTAAAAAAACCCCAACAAACAAAAACCTCAGCAATCATGAAAAATTACTTTTCATAGGTAAAATTCCCAACCCTGTGCGTGCCCCATAGTCCACCTACCTTTTTTCTCATGTGATGATCTACTTTCCAGATGGGCCATTTTGCATGTGGGGGTGTGCAGTTGCTTAATTCAAAGTCCTCTGAAGAGGACTCAGCATCTGGCTCATGGCTACTGCCTGCTTAACCCTTGACTCTCCATGATCATGGATGAACTTGCTGTGAGTTGGATTTCAGTTGAACTTTTTAAAATGCTTTCTGAAAAAGAAAATAAATTTCCTTACATTCAGAGCAATATGATAGAGATTTTGTGTCAACAGGTTCTGTGAGGAATCTGTTAATCTATGTAACATTTTTGATTTAACATAGAGAATTGAATTGTATAAATGGTATGTATCAAAACAGGTAAACAAAGTTAGGCTAAGTCACTTATTCAACATATAAATATTTCCAGAAATGTTTTTTCGTATCGCAGATGCAGGGACTTGGGGGATAGGACAGTGCACTCCAGTTCTCTGTTCTTCCTTTCTTCTTTTGAATCCCTTCTCCCTGCAAGCTGTACATTAGTATTTGATTGCAAGAAAACTGGAACAAAGGAAAATTTAACATGATCCTAAGTCAATTTGAGGGAATTCTCCTTCATGAGAAGTATCCAGATTTACTGTCATAGTGGATGTGCATTCACATTTTTTGGAAGTGACAAGGAACAGCTTTTATAAGAGAAGAGGGTACCTGAGGAATGGACAGAGTAATGTTGTAACTAAATGTGTAAACAGATGCTAGCTTACAAAATGTATGTTTTGCTTTTAGAGATTTATTACCTGCAGCTGTTCATTACACCCTCCTCCATTGAGATAGGATAAATGAATTTGTAAGTGCTCCAAGTTCATTTCAGTACAGAGTGAAACAGGTTCGCATACAGTAGTATCAGTAATATTGAATAGCTACTGTTTTTTCCATGTGTTTTTCTTTCTTATCTAAGTGAGTGTCCCAAAATTAAACTGCATTTATTTAACTGAGCTTTGTTGATTATCAACACAGTATCTTTTCTTGCAATTTTAAACTTTATTACTAATGTATTTTATTTAGATTACTTTAGATTGGGAATTATATACAAACCAACTTGGAAGAGGAAAAATCAAATCCTATTGCTCAGAAGAGGTAGTAAAATAGGGCAATATGTGCCAAACCTTGCTTCTAGATTTCACCTGAAAGGATCCTTCCTCTATATCTTTTCCTTTTCCTAGATTGTGACACAACAGACATGTGTAATGATGATTTAGAATTCTAGAAAAATTTTAGAAGATACAGATGGGAAAATATGAAGTAGAGAGAACAAAAAGGAATATAAGGTGGCTAAAGATTTAGTAAAGGAAGACGACAGGTTATGCTGAAAGGTCAACTATCAGACTGTAAGTATGTCATTAGCAGAATTCACTAAGGATTTTTCTTCGGTGAATTTTGTTTTTAATAATTGGGTAAATTATTTTTGTATAAAAAAGTAGGCGGTTCCTAAAATTTTATTTTCTGATAACATATACTAGGGAGAGTGCCAAGAAAGGAAAAAGCCTTATTAGGTTAAGTATTATATGGTGACCAGAACAAGCTACATAGACTGTCCATGAACTTAGCTGGACATAAACTCTTCAGGAAAAAAAGAAACTTCGGAAAAGCTTTAAAAAATGGACACTAATGTCAAGAAAAATAGCTATTTTTAAGATAGCAATTTACTGAATTATATTATGGATATAGTGTATTATATGATGAGATTCTCAGAAGTGTAGCAAATTATGTTAGTAAAATTAAAATACAGTCCAATGAGAAAAGATAGTTTATCATATATAAAGCAAAAAACTCCAGACTCTGTGACTTGAACTCAGCTGGCTTTCACTGAAGTTATAAAATGTTGTAAGAGTTCAACTATTGTTAACATCCTGACAATAAGACAAATGCAAAGTTGCAATGTTGAATGAAATATTAAAAAGTGCTACTTGTTTTAAATGAGTTTAAGGTTGTGGGTTAAAAAAAAAAAACTATTGAATTACTTGAAAAATCATATGTGACTATTTAAATAAAGGAGTTATTACAATACATAAGTCCGAGAGACCCATTTTGGGACCTGTCTATGCAGCCTTGATTGTGGCATTTCTTTGTTCATAGTCCTATACATTTTCCTTTTAATATACAGATTTTTATGGATTTATTATAAAATTGTACATTATTCATTACTGCAATTGCTCTGCATTTTGGTTTTGTGTAAGAAATCACATCCAGAGCTATGCTATCTATATTGTAGTTCCAGTGCTGTCTTCTAGGTGATGTTATATTTTTTTACCGCTTGTTAAAGTCAAGCAGAAAAAAATCATTGATATGTGTCTGTACCAAATTCTTGTACACACATCAAGTAGAAATAAATAAGATAAAATAACACCAAATCCTACTAAGGGAAATGATAGTGCTTGATAAAGTCCCTGGGAATTGCAATAGGTACAGATAAACCCTCCAGTCTTGGAAATGATCAATGGCAGGTAGGCAGTCTCCTTTTGGTTATATTTCTTCTATTGTTCTGGTATGGACAATTACCATGTCAAAGGACTTAACCAACTGCTTTAAAATGTCATTAATTTTCTTAAATTAAATGTATCACAGGAAATAGCTCCAGTGCTTAATTTCAGAAGCTTGGATAATATACTGTGGAGCTATCTTGGGACAAGCAGTCCTCTAACATTTTGTTTGCCCTTGAGATTTAGAAGGAATCATATCTATAGTATTCATAATAAGTAGCAATCTAACCAAGTTCAAATTAGATGTGAACAAATGGATTAACAAGCACCTCATTAAAATTTTAATTTCCATTTCATTTATCACTTTTAATAGAATCAACTCTGTTTCAGGGTGGGGGAGGATTCATTTCCAAATATAACGTTAATTTCACTTGTTTTTATCAATAGCTTGATTTTTTCCTATAAAATGTACTTTGTATAGTTTCAAAATATCTGGCCTGCACATAAAACTAATAAATGTTTAAAGAATAAAGAAAATCCAGATTGATTTAGTGGATATTTTTTAAAGTATTGAACTTTATAGTACTGTTGTCTGTAGTATTTTCCTCTAAGTGCTGATGTGTGCTTACTTGTAATGATTTTAAGAAGAATAAATGAATTTAAAATAAGTACATGCTGGGGAGTTATTTAAATAATTTCACTGAAAATATCAGTGTACATATTTCAGAAGTAAATTCTGACTTTTAAACTTTACATTCAGATTCCAACTTCAAAGCGATATTTTTAAGTACTTTGAATTCCTTGGATAGCATATATCATAAACATGTGCAGAATTTTCAGAATTTAATATTTTCTTTCAAATAAAGCTATTCTAAAGCCCCAACTTGAATATATCTATTACTGAAAAATGATTTTATAGAAAAATGCATGTCTTAAAAATGTGTTTTATTAACATATTTATTTTCAAGGGAAAAATATAATGAATTATAGGAACATAAGAATTGTATCTTGTGGTGGTTCATCTGTCCTTTGAAGTTCTTGTATTCAGTCGTGATGTGTTCCAGGTGTCAGGTGCCAGTTTTTTAGTTACAGAAAGCTTTTTCTACAGGCAGGTTTTTCCCCCAATATTTACTTCATACTCTTTTTCATTTTGCACTGACATGTATTATACTGATCACTGAGAGAAACAGAATAATTATTTAGGGCCCTTTTTCTATGTAGCACCAGTATGAATGTCAAATTCTTAAGTCTTTATCAAATAATTTAGAGAGATCCAAATCAATTTAAATTTTTACACAGCATATGGGAAAGCAAGTAGTTTTCACTGTAATGGCAGGCTGTGTGCTTGACAGAGAGAAAAGAAGAATGGGAATAGTATTTCAGTCACTTGCAAGATTCTTCCAGCACATGTTTTGGGCAAGAGAGAAACAAATAATATGAACAAACAAATGTCTGAAAAACAAACCAAAACAAAGTAGTATGTTGCTTATTTAAAATGGAGAAATATATGTTAGGCTTCTTGGGTGTCAGTGCAGGTCAAGGCTAAACTCAGTAATTGTCAGGGGTTTTTTGGTGCTTTGTTTTTTTTTCTTCTAAATAACTATATTTAAATGTAGCTTCTCTGTAATATTGTTATTTTAGACAGCTATTTTTCACTGAATTGATTGCAGCTGTGGTGCAAAAATCTGAAACTGAAATAGGTACCAGAGTGTTCATTAGGATCTTTAATAAAAAAGAAATACCCAACCCCCCCCAGGAATTAATTAAAAATAAAGCCAATCATTCTAAGAGTAGCCTCTGCCATAGTAAACCATGAATAACGTTTCTCACTGTTTTTCAGTTAAAGTGGTTCTGAGAACCCAGAAAAACTACCTTAACTGGTTAAGAAAGCCATAATTCAAGAAAATGTTCCGATTTCACATCTGAAAGATAAAGAAAGATTAAAGATAAAGAAACCTTGCGTGAGTGCATGCACATATGCATGTGGTAGTGCTCTTGGGTTTGCTGCTGAGAGTGACTGACTACTTTTTTCAGGGAGAACTGTATGAGCAGGTTAATGAGGACGAAAAGGTTGTCTTGATGTAAGTGACGTATCAGGTCAGATTAAATATGTTTTGAGGCCTCTGTTGTTCCACTGCTTCAATAGCCTGACTTTCTCTTCTGCTAGATTCCTTTATGTGTTTGAACTTCTGTTTGGCAAAAGAATGAATAGAATCCTTTCTTTTTCTTGAGTCTTCTTTTTGTTCTTGAGAGTTTTGTTTTGTCTTGCCTCAATTTTATGTTCTGTGTAATTATATCTCTGGTATAAAGATGTCTAATTTCATGTACTTGATGTCACCCTAGGTCTGCAAATTCATTTATATCGTACAGATGCAGAGCTAATTTATAATAGATGCCATTTTGTAAATCATACCTTGCTGTACTATTTTATTAAGTAATGTTTTGACAGGTTCTAATCAAACTTTTCTTTCTAACTTGTTGGAGACAAAAGAAAATGTCAAAGCACTAAAGGGTACTTTAACTTATTAAGGTAAATTAATTCTAGTAATTGCTATGAAGATAGAAGATTGAAGTACAGGCTAAGGTTAATAAAGATAATTTAGACATTTTATTTTTATATATATACTTTCTGTTTCTGTCAGGATTTACGTTTCCCAGAATGCCTGTTTAGTATGGATTTCAACTAGTGGACTGAATGTATCTGAAGACCAGGCACATAGCTGGAAAAGTACAAATAACTTTTTGCTCCTTTTCCACAAGCTACAGTTTCCTCCTGTAAAATGAAGTCACAGTTTATTGAAAAGATGTCTTGGGGGAAAAAAAAAAGAAAAAACCAATTAAAATCAAAACCCAGAGAAGAACAAAAAAAGTCTGTTAAGCTCATTTGGCTGGGTATTTTCAAAGACACAGCGTTGTCTTTCTGCCATTAAAAAAATCACAGGAAAAAACCCAATCTTTTAAGGAAATGTCTACAAAAAGGCAGATGCAATGAGTAAGCATTTCTGTTCTGAGTATTTCTGTTCTGTGAAGTATTAATACACAAAATGATGATGAAATACTGTCATCAAAGGCAAGTCTCCAACACTGACAGATATTTTTTAACATCTTTGTGATTGAAAGACTCAGAGCACTTTTCTTTTTGTATCTTTTTAATGTCTTAATCAAAATGTCTAAGGTACACAGCTGAATGCTTACAAAAGTCCAGCTAGTCTCTGGGGGCCTATGGTGGCTTGCACATTTGTGGTGTTATTTGACAGATTATACAGTAGGCCATTTCAAGCATTGTTCAAGTCAGTAGACAATCCAAAACCATAGTGCAAAGTGGTTTTTAGTAAAAATTCTAGTGAAAAGATTTCTTCCTTCTTAAGTGAATGAATGGCAATAATATTCACATAGAAATGCTCTCCTGATGCCTGTTATTACTTAAATCTTTAGATTTTGAGATTGATCGTGTAGCTCAGTTTCAAACTTAGCGATTATCATAGGATCATGTAACGATTCAGGTTAGAAGGGATTTCAAGAGGCCAACTCCCTGCTCAAAGCAAGATAGGCTGTAAGTCAGACTTTACCCAGTCTGAACTTGAAAACCTCCACTGGTGGAGTCTGCATAACCTGTCTGGGCAACCTGTTCCAGTGCTTGACTGACTTTTAGTGTGAAAAGAAATTTCCCTGTATCCAATCACAACCTTTCTTATTTCAACTTAAATGTTCATTGTGTGTCACAGGGTATGTGCTCTGACCCCTGCCCATCTTGGTGGCCCTCCACTGAGCATAGTCCAGTTTATCAATGGCTTTCTTGTAGTGGGGGAAGTGACAAAATAGAATGCACTACTCTAGATGCCAACTAGCAAGTACTGGGATAAAGTGCTGAAGGGGAGTAATCACTTCCCTGATCTGCCAGCTGTGTTCCATGTGGCCTAGGATGGTGCTGGCTGCCTTTGCTGCCAGGATGCACTGCTGGCTTATTTCAGCTTGCTGTTTGCCAAGACAGGTCTTTTCCAGCAAAGCTTCTCCCCAGGCACTCCGTCCCCAGCCTGTAATGGTGCAAGGGGTTCTTCTTTCCCAGCTGCATGACTTGGCCTTTGTCCTTTTTTAATATCTTACAGTTTGTGTTTGGCCATTCCTCTAGCCTGTCCAGGTCCCTCTGACTAGCAGCCCCACCCTCCAGCATATCTACCGATCCCCCCCCGTTCGGTGTCATCTGCAGACTCAATGAGAGCGTAGTCTGTTGCCTCCTTTGGGTCATTGATTGGGATGTTAAAGAGGAGAGATCCCAATACAGACCCCTGTGGTACTCCACTTGTTGCTGGCCTCCAGGTAGAGTTTAACACATTAACCAGTACCCTCTGAGCCTGACTATCCAACCAGGTTTTTAATTTGTCTAGTTGTCCATGCATCCAGACTAACATCTTGCGTTGGATACAAGAATATTGTGGGAGACAGTGTTTAAAGCGTGCTGGTCAATAGTGGGTTCCAGCCACAGTTTAAATGTCCTGGAAAGAAGAAAAACGTTGATGCCATTCAGGACTTTTCCATTGTTTCCATCTGGAAGATAGTCCATACCCTGATGGGCAAAATAATAGCCATTTTTATACAAACAAATGTGTCTGAAGCCAAATTGTTTATGATTTTCAGATAAGTTGTTTAGGACTGGTGCATCACTGCTTGAAGCAATTTGATAGTTTATTATCCCTTGATAAAGATCATAAACTTTGGATATATTTTAAGTATGAAAGCCTCCAGTTGATCCAAAATGTGTTTAAAAAATATCATCTGATATTCACATATACGGAGTTTGGAACACCCCACAGCAGAATAGGAAACTTTATGACATGAAAATGCATGCAGGAGCAAGGAAGTGATTTGCTTCTGAGAACCTGAATAATCTGTGAACTCAGGCAGTCTTTTGTTGCTGTTGTTTAGTCATCCATTATTACTTTTAAAACAAAAGCTTGTACCCTTGACTTGCTTTTCACCAAATCAAGGCATTTATTTCCTGCATATTATTTATCTGTTTTACTAAACAGTTTTTTGAAGGGCTGGCTTATATTTCTTTTCTTGTCAGGAAAACCTGGCTTGCTGAAACTTAAACTTTTTTCTTTCAGTATGGCAGAACTTTTATTAAAAAAAATGCATCATTTTGACTTGAGATTCACAGTGCTCCATTTGGATATGCTAACAAAGAATTTGCAGCCTCTGTTTATGCCAAAATGGCCTTATGTTTTCATTCTGATAGATATACAACTGTGTGTTTTTACCAAAGCCTTATTTCTTTCTCTGCTGGTTTTGGCAGGGGTAGAGTTAATTTTCTTCACAGTAGCTAGCATGGGGCTATGTTTTTTTAAGGGATATTCCATACCATGTGACGTCATGCTCAGCATATAAAGCTGGGGGAAGAAGAAGGAAGGGGGGGACGTTCGGAGTGATGGCATTTGTCTTCCCAAGTAACTGTTACACATGATGGGGCCCTGCTTTCCTGGAGGTGGCTGAACACCTGCCTGCCCATGGGAAGTAGTGAATGAATTCCTTGTTTTGCTTTGCTTGCGTGCGCATCTTTTGTTTTACCTATTAAACTGTCTTTATCTCAACCCACGATTTTTCTCACTTTTACCCTTTCAATTCTCTCCCCCATCCCACTCAGGGGGGAGTGAGTGAGTGGCTATGTGATGCTTAGTTGCTGGCTGGGGTTAAACCACGACACTTTCCAAGTAGCAAAACTCAGCCTTGTAGGAGAACTCTTTATATTATGTTTATGTAGAAAGTCTATTTTCAAGTCTTGTACAGATACTTAAAAAACAAACAAGCAAGCCAGTAGGGTTATTTACCTTTCAGTAAGTCAGATTTTTTTAGTTGTTCTGTACAGGTATTTTCAACAGCCTGCCCTTTTTTTGTCAGAGTTCAGCATTTTACCATTTGAATTGTGGGTGAAGAAGGAACTAGATGATGGTTGAGATTGCTGTGGGTTTTATTCTTGTGTATACCTATGCTATAGAAACTTCTGAGTAAGAATTTCTGAAATTCAGAAATTATTTGTGTACTATTACTGTGATGCTCACATATAGATATTCTGAAGGTCCAAGGTTAGGTTGTGAGACTCTACCTGGAGTACTGTGTTCAGCTCTGGGGCCCCCAGCATAAGAATGACACGGACCGGCTCAAGTGATTCCAGAGGAGGGCCACGAAGATGATCAGGGGGCTGGAGCACCTCCCGCATGAGGACAGTCTGAGACAGTTGGGGTTATTTAGACTAGAGAAGAGAAGGCTCCAGGAAGACATTATAGCGGACCTTCCAGTACTTAAAGGAAGCCTACAGGAAAGATGGGGAGGGACTCTTTATGAGGGAGTGTAGTGATAGGACGAGGGGTAATGGTTTTAAACTGAAAGAGGGTAGATTTAGATTAGATGTTAGGCAGAAATTCTTTACTGTGAGGGTGGTGAGACACTGGAACAGGTTGCCCAAAGAAGTTGTGGATGCCCTCTCCCTGGAAGTGTTCAAGGTCAGGTTGGATGGGGCTTTGAGCAACCTGATCTAGTGGAAGGTATCCCTGCCCATGGCAGGGGGGTTTGAACTAGATGATCTTTAAGGTCCCTTCCAACCCAAACCATTCTATGATTCTATGATTCTATAATTAGGGTTTTTTCAACATACATTTATAGTATTATAATCCTATATTGCAGTGCAGGGTTGATACTATTAGAGAAGGTATTTAGAATGTATTAGAATTTTGAGTCTGTCACAGTCTTTTTTCCTGTCTTTCAGATGGCATCGACAAAGCAGCTGGTTCTTTGGATCATCTGCCTGCAAGTTGGATGAGAGTTATGATCTGTAGCTCAGCCTGGATTAGATGAACTGTTGACTGACTAGTGGAGCTGTTCAGAGAAGGTGGCTGACATAAAAGCAACTCATGCCATGGTACGCTGATATGATTCAGAAGTTTCTTTCTGAGGTATTTCATATTCATACTTCTTATCTCATATTTGTTAAACCCAAAATATAATTTTTCACTTTTATTTTGAGTGGCTTTCAACATGTTACCTCAGTGTTGTCATGGTAGAATAGAGCAGTAGTCTTTGATTTGTTATCGTTGAAACCACTGATGTTGAAAATCAGGTACTGTCTCCCTAAACCTTCCAACATCACCAATTATTGCTACAGGGTTTGAGGCCACGAGAGTGGCTTCTGTGATTACCTCTCCTGTGTCCCTGCAGTTTTCAAGGCTGGATGCATTGACAAAAAAACCTTCAAGAACTCTGGTCTTAAACCCAACCATACAAGTTTGTAGTTTTCTTTTCTCTTGGGTTTCTTTTCTGCCTGTGGTCTTTCCCAGTCTTCTTAGTACCTTTGCTTTTTACTGCCTTACAACTCTTGGCAGCCAGGATGGTGGGGAAGTACTGATAAAGGCAGAGGAGAAGACCTTTGACATTAGAAGTTTTTTAAATTATATGCAAAAATGTTAAAATAAGAGTAAAGAGCTTAAAAAGGGGCTTTAACAACTTGCTCTTGGCTAAATTGTGTGGCTATTTAGGATTTAGTTGTTTGGGGCTGTTCTGCTGCTGTAAAATCAGTTATGTTTGTGTTGTTCAAAGCATACCAGTGAACATAACCACAGAAATGAACTAGGAAACAAATAATGATGATTCTTTGTATATTAATGTACTTAAAACATGGGGAAACTTAACTTCAATTGCTTAGTCTTTTTAACCGGATTCGCAGCCCTTTCCACAGCAATATTAAAGATGTTAACACAAAAAGGGTTGTTTCATACATGTTTTGAGTTAGGCATTGAACAAGATACGTGTTACTGAGTAATGATACTGCTGATAGACCTGCAGGATATAAGTATGATTAAGAGTATAGATGTAATCAATCATGTATTTAGTGAAATATATAGCAAATATATTAGAACAGAAACATTTTTTTTACCACTTAGTCTATAACTTGTGATTTTGTCATTATTTGAGTTCCTGTGAGAGCAGTTGGACTGTAAGAGAGTTAAAAACAATCTTCATTTGCTATTACAAATATTTAAACTTCACAGAAGAGCTCATTAAAATTACAACTATTGTGTGAAATTCCCTATTAAGTTACTAATTTGCTCTCTTTCATTTTATTTCCTATAAAAAGCAGTCTTCTAGTGTCTAGTCTAGCAGCCCGTGACTTAATCATTAGATTTATACTTCCTGTCCATAGAGTGTTGAAAGGTCAGTGGAATCAAAAAACATTGCCTTTGGCCATCCATTATGAGTCATAGACCTACTCTCCTTTGTTGAAAGCAACTATCAGACTATGTAAGAGGTATTCCTTTCAAAGTTGCAATGCTCACTTTGTTTCCCTCGTAATCAGTGGAGTTAAATCTCCCAAGAATTTGGAGCTTCTAAGCAATTTGCTGAAACAGCAAGTGATCTGACTGACCTTAGCCGCCTATTTTGCCAACTCTTTGAAGAAAAGCTGGTTTTAAGACAGGCAATGTCAGGGTAACATGCATAAAAATCATATATTTCTTTAACTATAACTTTAAAGAAAGAATGTTGGCATTTGAAATGCTTTGTAACATCAGTCTCTAAACATTATTTGTAATTTCAGTCTCTTACTAGAAATGCAATTCACTAGTAAGTTATTTCCTATACAGTTATTTCCTGAGATGAAAAAGATAGTAAAACAAGGTAACAGGAAGGATTTGTTAAGAGTTTATTAAGGACTTGATGGAACTCTTTGCTGCCAGTGATCATCAAATTACTATATTAATTTTAATATCCATACTGTGTGTACTCTGAAGTAATATGTGGATGCTACCTCTAAGTATGGCTTCTAAAGAACATTCTGCCAAAGTGCAGAGTTTGATGCTTTTATCTTGGAATACGTGGCTTGTATGCCAATTACCCTAGCGCCTAAGACCAATGTTGAATGTACTAACTTAAGTACATTGACCCTTGCACTCCAACCTTCTGGGCACTTCTGGTTTACAGTCTTAACTGTCCGGGGACCATATAACAGTTAAGGCAAGGAACATGCCAGCTTTGCAGTGGACTGTCATCAGCATCAATAAAAGGCGCAAGAGTGCTATAGATCAGTGGTAAACATTAAAAACATCTACATACAATTCCTTGCCCCAATTTCTTTGCCAAACGCTAAAAGGCTTTGGGTGCTATTCAGTATCCTCTTCTGGTTCAGACTTTTTGTTTTTTCTTTCCTCCAGTTCAGTCATCTCATTCCAGTGATAAGACCTAGTGAGAATGTCTCTTAAAAAAATAAGAAAAAACCCCTCAGAACTCTTTCTCCTGTTGTTTACACTAGGATTTGTCATGTTACAGTTTGAGAGTAAGATTTCTGCTTTCTAATGGAATGTCTGACAGATACAGTAACCTCATTTAACTTTGAAGTTAGCCCTGTTTTAAGCACAGGGCTGAGCCAGATGACCTGAAAATGTCCCTCCCAACCTAAATTATGAGACAAAATAGCCTGAAAGTGTATTTCAGACTCCTATTTTGCCAGGTACCCTTATTGTTCTGTGTTAGCAAAACTATGCTGTTCTTAATGCTTCTCTCATTTAGGTGTCCACCATGATTTCTTAGTAATATTATTTTATGTAGAATACTGCTTTTGCACAGTTTACCAAAAGGAAATAGCTTTTGGTCAGAGGACTTACCTAACCTGCTCACATTTTTTCCAATTTATCTATGCTCTGTTAAGTCTCTTGGACCAGTAATATTAGTAGAATTCTTAGAAATAAAATCTCCAGCATTTATATATGAAGTGAGAATTAAAACCATTGCATACATTTTCAACTTGGGAATCAAATTAGATGACTGTTTTGGGAAAAATCCTGAAATCTTAATGAAAGTAGCAATCTGACAACCTTATATTTTAACAGCATGCTAGCCTGTATATTTAAAACAACATTTAAAGCTTGGGGGCCTGTGTTGAAAGGCCAAATGCCTTTGCTCTGTAGACTTTGTAGACTTTAGTGTATAGACATTTGAATTGTCTCACTGGATCACACCCAAACTCTCAAAGAGTGACCAGTACTGAAGGGCTAGAAATATTACAATACAGCAAGCATATTTTGATTCCTTTTTGGGTAAAATTCTTCAAGCTCCCAGCAATGTTCATCTTAGTTACAAGTAATATTACCGTGTTTTGTAGCCTTTAAACTTTTATTCTCTGCTTTTCTATTGAGTTACTTTTTAAACCTATAAGCCTGTATGCATTGGTAATTATTACCACACTTCTATCATCATGGTACAAAGAATAGTATTTCCTTGTTTTGAATCATTTTGATGATTTATTTTGAAGCCTTATAATTCTTTTGTTACAAGAATATATAAATTCTTCCTTGCTCTCTTTCTTAATACTACTTGTGACTGTATAGGTCTTTGTCACATCTCTTCTGAGTTGGCCCTTTTCCAGATGGACATCGAGTTTATCTCTGACTGTCTGGAAGCTGTTCTGTGCCTTGTTTACCCTTCCTTTGCATTTCGTAAGATTAGATATTCTTTTAAGATGGAAAGCAGTAGGACCAGAATATATGGGTGTGGATGAATGAGTGCTGTAAGAAAGAACTACCGTACCAATGCATGCAGTATGTTTAATTCAATGTTCTGCTCCAAAAGGGGATCATAAGAGGTGTCTGGATCAGTCCATGGCAAATGGTAGGGCTGTGTTTCCACCCCTGGGGCAGTCGGTTCCAGGTGTACTGGACGCCCCTCCAAGTGAAAGCAAATTGTGGCCTGCACTCTGCTGCCAAAGGGATTGAGAAAAACGCATTAGCAATATCAATTGTGGCATACCACTTGGCTGCCTTTGACTCCAGTTCGTACTGAAGTTCTAGCATGTCCGGCACAGCAGCACTCAGCAGC
>NW_008794595.1:530254-531136 GCF_000699145.1 Aptenodytes forsteri | reverse complement strand
ACCTGACAGGAGTTGCCTCCAGAGGCTGAGGGCTTGTTCACCTTTTCCAATTGCTTTGTCAATGACCCCTACCCCAGAAAGGGATCCCAGCTGCTTGGCTTCCCTACCCTCCAATTCCAGGCTACTGGCCCCATTATCCCAGCATCAGAGCAGCCAGGTGACAATGTGCTCACCTGGATGATGGCTGAAATCTTTTCACATATCTCGCAGCTCACTTAGGGATAGGGATCAGGTGGTTACTTCCTCGTTTATGAGTTCTGCCTCTTCCTGCTCCTGTTCTCGTGATGGCCCTGCTTCAGAGTAGTCTGCCTCGTCCGCTTCTTCCCTTAGTAGGGGAAGAGTTTCTTCCCTTACTAAATGAGCTGACTTTCACTTCCAACATTTCTTCTAGCTCACTTAGGGATAGGGATCAGGTGGTTACTTCCTCGTTTATGAGTTCTGCCTCTTCCTGCTCCTGTTCTCGTGATGGCCCTGCTTCAGAGTAGTCTGCCTCGTCCGCTTCTTCCCTTAGTAGGGGAAGAGTTTCTTCCCTTACTAAATGAGCTGACTTTCACTTCCAACATTTCTTCTTGTGTATAGGGGCAACTGATACCGGCATGGGTTGGTTCTCTGGTTCAGCTGCAGTACCTGTCATGGGGGTTGGAGTGGCCACAGGGCCTGTTGTGGAGGTTGGAGTAACCACAGTGCCTGCTGCTGGGGTTGGAGTAGCCACAGTGCCTGTCACTTTGTCGTCAGATCCAGAGACCTTCTTTACCCCTTGAGGGTACTGAATAGTGTTGAACAGGGCTTGGTAGTCACGGGCCAGGCCCCAGCATGTTGCAGTGATCTGTGTCTCTCTGGAATTGCCAGGGTGACAGCATACTTTTTCCAAATATTTTACTA
>NW_008794595.1:527188-528991 GCF_000699145.1 Aptenodytes forsteri | reverse complement strand
AATAATAATAATAATAATAATAATAATTTAACTCTATCCCAGCCGGAACCAGGACACCTTTGCTAATGTGTCCAATATGACATCTGGCTTAGAGGTCTGAGTTTGCTGAAATTTCCCTGGTACCTTTTATGAGGATAGTCATTACTTCTGTTTTCCTGCATTCCTGTACCAAAGAAAAACAAAAAGTTACATACTACCATTGGTGATTCAGATTGTTCATTCCTGAGTTGTACTAGAGTATGTGGATGAATACTGCCTCGTCCTGGTGACTGGTTAGAGTCCATTCTGCCTGTTTGTGCTATAACCTCTTTCGCAGTTCAATTTCAGACAGACCCTCTGTTGCAGCCCCTTCTGCGCCCAAAGGGTTCCAATACAGTCATCTCAACTTCTTCTACAAGAAATGCCAGTGCAGAGGCCTCATTTAGCTTCTGTGCAATGACTCTGAGCACTGCTGTTGTACCAAGGTTGTCAGTTGGTCTTACAAACTCCCTTATAGAGTTTTTGCTCCTGATATTTTGGAAAGAAAAAATTAACATTAGGAGATTTGATTCCTCCTGCTAGTTAATATAGATTGTTAAGATCACTGTGTTTTTCGTTTTTTCTTCCTCTTGACTTGCTTTTTTGTGTTTTTACATGTAATATGTTAGAATTTATTTCTATTTTCTTTGCTTAAATACAATTTTGGCTTTTTTTTTTTTGCCTTTTTTTTTTTTTAATTGCCTCCTTTGTTTTGCTGTTTAGTCAATCTGACATCCATAGTGATATTTGTTCTCTAGATCAGAGTACACCTATCATAGTGTCCATGGCACAGAGCTGCCCTTCCTATGGTGGGTGGTGATAGCTATTTATTTAAAAAAAAGGGTTATGAATCTTGGCTCCAAATCATTCCTATAAATCCTGTGTAGAATAATAATAGTTTTTAGTTCAGCATTTATGGATACATCCATTTTGTTTTCTAGTGCAGATTTGAACATATAGTTAAATTCAGTGTCACCTTCCATTTGTATCTGACACCAGCACAAACTCTGATTTGGGAAGAGGAGAAGTGGCTAAGACAGAGATATGTAAGAAAGTTAGGGAAGGAGGGAGGAAAAAAAGGCAGAGTTCAGTGTAAAGAAGTGGAAAGGAAGATCAAATGGGTAGAAGTGAGAAGAAAGGAAAAAAATGAAAGTGAAAAGATAGCGGATGTACTACATGGTGGAACAAAAATGACATTAAGAAATTATATATTGAACAAGATCAATGACATAGTTATTTAAATAGTAGAATCCAGAATATATCCAGTTAAGTACTAAGCACATAAATATACAAAATTTTAATTGCTAATGCATATAAGCACATAAAACCTGAAGTCATGAAACACTTAATGACTCAGCTATAAATCAGTTGCCTTCCACCAGTCTCAAACTTAATGTAGCTAGATAGTGGGAGGTGTAGCTTTGGCCTCCCAGTGTCTTGAAGAGCTGTTCCGACCTTTAAGGCGCCAAAGCTATATAGCTAGTTTGACTTCTTTGTGTTTTACACATTTCCTAAATTATTAGGTACAGGGAAGTACTAACGTAAGAATTATTATTGAGTTTTTATTTACTTTGAAATTTAGTAGAAGGAACATAGAATCATAGAATCATTAAGGTTGGAAAAGACCTCTAAGATCGAGTCCAACCATCAACCCAACACCACCATGCCCACTAAACCATGTCCCTAAGCACCTCATCTACACGTCTTCTGAATACCTCCAGGGATGGTGACTCAACCACTTCCCTGGGCAGCCTCTTCCAATGTTTAACCACTCTTTCAGTAAAG
>NW_008794595.1:498825-524659 GCF_000699145.1 Aptenodytes forsteri | reverse complement strand
ACTAAGTCATATCTCTCCCGCTGCACAATGGCTTCCAGCTCCTCCTGTTTGCCGCCCATGCTGCGTGCATTGGTGTATATGCACTTGAGCTGGGCTATCGATTTTGCCCCTGGCATTGGCATGCCACCCCTAGGCTCATCTCTAGTGAGCCTGGTTTTATCCCCTTCCCTCTTCGAACCTAGTTTAAAGCCCTCTCAATGAGCCCCACCAATTCATGAGTGAGAATCCTTTTCCCCCTGTGAGACAGCTGAACTCCATCTGTCACCAGCAGGGCCGGTGCCGTGTAAACCTCCCCATGACCAAAAAAGCCAAAATTCCTGCGATGGCACCAGCCCTTGAGCCATGTGTTGATCAGGTGTGTTTTCCTGCTCCTTTCAGTATTCTTCCCTGCCACTGTAGGGATTGAGGAAAACACTACCTGTGCTCCTGATCCTTCAACTGGTCGCCCCAGTGCCCTGAAGTCCCTTTTGATCGCTTCTGGAAGCAATGGAACATGCACCTATGTTTTTTTGCGTTATTAGTATATTTTAGGAAAAAATGAAGTTTGATGCTATTGAGTTTATTTCTGCAAAGTGATGAATACTTTTTGATGATGCCATCAAAGATTGAAGCCTTGTAAGAAACTTAATCAAAGAATCTGAAGGTATAGCTTTCAGTTATTGGTGAACACAGTATCTGTAGAACTCACTTATCACTGATATAGATTAGATGCTGTTAATTAGTATGTGCTGCTTCTAGAACAAGCAGACTTCAGAATCAGCAAGATATTTTTATGAAATAAAAATGCAGTTTTATACTGAAAAGCTTTTACTTCTTGAGTGAAGTTCTAATCTGAGTAGTAGTAAGTTCAATTTTTCCTGTATCCATTGAATTTAAACATCTGCTGACTGGGCTATATGTGTTCTACACTTAGAAATCTTTAAAGAGCTTTAGGAAAATGGAGACTTCTTCCAGTTTCTTATACAAAATACAACAAATGAAAAAATTTCCTTATGCATTTCTTAAATACTGAGCTACATGTGATACATACATGTGATATGTACGTTTCTAATCATGTATTGGACATGAGGAAAAATTTCTTTACTGAAAGAGTGGTTAAACATTGGAAGAGGCTGCCCAGGGAAGTGGTTGAGTCCCCATCCCTGGAAGTATTTAAAAGACGTGTAGATGTGGCGCTTAGGGACATGGTTTAGTGGACATGGTGGTGTTGGGTCGACGGTTGGACTCGATGATCTTAGAGGTCTTTTCCAACCTTAATGATTCTATGATTCTATGATTTTATGAATGTATTCTGGTATAGAGAAGCACATATGAAAAGTATTCCAAAGTAGCCATTGTAAACTAGAACAGGAGGAAAACAATTTTGGCAGATCGAGGCGTTATCCTTTACATTCTTGATTGTTGTGCACCACATCGATATGTTTCTGCTATAATGGAAAGTATAATTGCTATGATTTTGATTGACATCTTGGATGCAATTGTAAGATACAGAACAGATAATGAGGGTGACAGGACCTTGGAAAAATTCAAATAAAATTAAGGTTAGAATTAAGTGCTGAGACTTTAAGGATAGTAAAATATTTAACTACTTACAGCTCAAGTTGTAAATTTTATTTTAAAAGTTTGAAATCTGCAGTTTCTCCAGTAAAGTGAAAATACTCTGGTGGATGTTGCTTCCTTCTCTTTATACTGCTAAACAACCATGGCAGGGCTGACTTCTATCACTAGCTCAGTTTTGCATGTGAAATATCCCAGACCACAAAGAAAGTAGTTCTTGAATTTTCTCCAGTAGAGAAATACTCCTGGATCCACTTTGGTACACCTGGAAACCTCATTTCCTTCTTGTAATATTCTGTAATATTTTCTGAGAGAGTCCATAGACATTGTCTGGCTTGCTTGAACCTTGATTTAATAGCATAGAGTTTAAGGACTATGTAGTGAACAATTGCATTACTGACAGTAAGAATAGAGTTTACAGCTATGAATCAAGTCTCATGAAAAAAGGAGCTTTGTGAAAGGTATTCGGAGTATTAAATGGAAGGAATATCATGAAATAAAATTAGTATGCTTATGCAAATGACCTAGCTATGACTTCATAATTTGTAATGGTATTCAGTTTGGCAGTGTTTACACTTGTTAATGACTTCCTTTATGAGTGATAATTGATCTTGCTCATTATCATATTAAATCCTTGATCATATGTCATTAGTTGGGAATGTAATAAATGGTGTGTTTGATTTTTAGTGTAATGAACTAATTAGACTAATTAAAATCAATATGTGTGCCAATATTAGACTTTGAATCCAAATGCTGCTGCTGTCTGCTGGCTAAAAATCAGCAACTCAGTAAAAAAGTGGCCTAATGCTGATTTATGAGCACTTGATGAACGTGAGGTAGAATAAATTGCTTGTAGTGATAGCAACAGCATTAGTGAAGTACAAGATACTAAGTGCATTGTAAGGTCAGCAGTAAGGGCATACTTACATGTGTAGTTATGTGGCACCTTTAAACCTTCCTGGCTGATGAGATCATTCTTCAGAAATTAATTCAGTTTAAATATTGTAAAGTGCATTAATCAATATTTATAAATACAATATTCTATGTATGTGTCTGGTTGTACACACAATTTATTGCTCTGTGTGTGTGTATGTGATTATGTATGTTAGCACATTTTGAAAATTTTACATTTTGTACAACACTTTTAATTCTATAGAAATCTGTGAATATACCAAATAGGTCGCATTTTCAAATTTAGTAATGTACTGTTATTACAATGTGTTATTCAACCATGGTATCCATTCACGTTTATGTTTATGAGGAATTGTGTTTATAAACCCTAAGGGAGATGGGAACACATCCTGTAATTCTGTGATGACCTTTTGGAGAAGAAGGAACTGGCTACTGGGAAGGGAAGGGGAATATTACTGCAGAATTTGGGATCATGTTAGTATAAGCAGCAAAAAATTAGTGGAAATCCTTTTGGCTCCAAGAAGAGATTAGAAAAAATGTGAGGTGATGGGGAGAAGTATGCCACATTCTTATTTTCAATAAAAATACTGCTCAGAGAAAAAATTTTGTATGTTAAAGTTTTAAATGTAAGTTAATATTTTTTTGGAATGCCGTATTTTTAAAAGGTCTGCCTAGATACCTCATAGGTTCTTTGTAGAGCATGTGATATTTTCAAAATGAAGTATAGTACGTCTATTAATGATAAGCGTTGGACAGATCAGAGCTTTATTTTGCCAGTCTTCCACTATTTATTTTGTAGTAATTATATGTTTATTTTGTCACTAAGAAAGCTCAAAGGCTGCTTGCTTTCGTTTTGTTTGTTTTGGTTTTAGTTTGATTTTGGTGGGACACAGACATTCAGAATTAGTGGGGTCCCCGTCCTTTCCTCCCACCTCTCCCGCTGCACACCTTGGCCGGTTCGGGGTTTTTTTTTGCCGTTTTTCCCTTTTTATTTTGTAGTAATTATATGTTTATTTTGTCACTAAGAAAGCTCAAAGGCTGCTTGCTTTCGTTTTGTTTGTTTTGGTTTTAGTTTGATTTTGGTGGGACACAGACATTCAGAATTAGTGGGGTCCCCGTCCTTTCCTCCCACCTCTCCCGCTGCACACCTCCATGCACGGTGTGGTGTTGAAGAGAATACAGAATGGCAGAGGAGAATTTGGTACATTGTTTCTCACACCTTGAGGATGTCATTTAACATCACAGTTGTTGTGTCAGTGTCCCAATCAGTAAAGCAGAATAAATGATATACACCTAATTTCTAGCTAAATAGTACTAATGCTAAGTACAAAAAATTGTTAATGTAAATAAGTAAATATGAGGAAACAGAGCTCAGAATCTTATGGATCCCAGGTCTGAACTTAATCCACGAGATCATGTGGCTTTTGAGGAAGTACCTCTTCCACTTAAGTCACTGAAAATGTGGGTGTTCAGACACTCTAAATTTCAGGCTTTGTAGGAATAATCCCTTAATCATCTGACCTAATTTTGATGATGAATATTTTAAAATAGTGGTGACTTATTAATAAGGATTTCAGAAAGGCATGATTTGAAATAGGTGTCAACTCTAATTTAAACAAGTACTTGAAGAAAATCTACAGCATTAATATAGACTTAAATTGATAGTAGCCATTGAAATTTCATTTTTTTTCTTGAGCTTATAGACAGAAGAGAAGAACTCGTGTTCAGAATATGTACTCATGTACTGTACAGTGAGAATAAAATCTTTTAAAAAAGTTTACCTTTTTAATGCTTGCTTTTAGTGGTTTATTTGAGACACTTAAAGCTTGGGAACAATTCTTTGAGTGTTTTTCACTAGATAATTATTAATTGTCAGATTCAGTAAAATCAGTAATTACTAATAGGAAATGCTTAACTGATCGTCATTGCCCATGGTATTTAAAATTTTAGTCTTTGGATGACATCTGAACAGAAGCTTGAATATTATGTGTATTAATCTAAATATGGGAGACTATGTGTATTGATTGGAAACATCTTTATGGTAAGAACTATGTACACTGCCTCAGATACAGTGAACATACATTGCAACAACAGGCTATACTTAGGGGATTATATGCAGCTTGAATCCCAGAGAAAATACTTTGTTTTGTGCCTGAAGCAGTATACCGCGAGAACATAAATGAGATCCTTTATGTCTGAGATGCATTCAGTATGCATATTATCAGCCCTCTGATCCAAAGCACATAACCAATGTCCTTGATTCGTATAAATGTACTGAATGCCCTGAGGAGCTGTGTGGGTTTGAAACATCTGACAGTTGTTTGTGAGGTGGCATGAGTTCAAGTACCTTTCTTAGCAGCAAGGGCCAGGGGGAGAGACACTTCTGCTAGGGTTTTCAAATCAATTTTTCGTCCTTCATTTACCAAAGTTGAGAAAGCAACTTGTTTAGAATGGGGTGTGTCTCCATTACTATGGTAAGTGCTCCACCATGTCTTTCTTCTTGCATGTGATAAACAGAGAATAAAAAGAAATCTTATGTACAGTTTAGTTGAATCTTGGCCCAACAGAAGGCAACAGAAATTTAACCCTTGACTTTAGTCTTCCTAGGCTGGCTGGCTGTTAGCCAAGATGTATGTATGCTACTGAGTCATTACTCTTGCTGTTGCAAAGTTTAATGTATAATTTTGAACTTTGAATTTTCCTTAAAGTAATTCTGTAGAAAAGAGGTTACTATCTTTGATGTTATTTTCTTTGGTATTACTTTTTTTTTTTTCTGTGATAAAAAGAAGAAAAGTTTCTGAGAATTGTTAAAAAAAATCAGTGTTGCTTTAATTCTTTCTTTCTTTTAGCAGTATTTCTCCTCATCTGTGGAATAATAGTTCACGGACCTAAATCTTGAGCCTTCGATGAAGATGTTTATCTAGTTATAATAATTTCAGCATTCTTTTTTATTTTAGATGTATGGTATATTTTGCCCTTGCCTGATACTTTCCTTATTGGAGAGGTAGGGGGGATTGGCATGGTCAAGAAAAAAAGGATGGGAAAAAGGGGTAAGAGCTGTATCAAAATGAGTCAGTGCTGCTCCCTCCTTGATAGGGGGAGCTAGGTTGGAAATTATTGATCGAAGGGGAAAAGCAGGGGAGCTTATTGGTCCTGGTTCATCTGGGAACTAACTCATTTGGCTCTTGAAGCCATACGAATCAGCAGTGCCTGAACTAGCTACCATCAGTTAGGACATACCAGGAGACAGCAATAAGGATAAAGGAAAGCCACATGCCTGAAGGAACAGCTGCAAGGTTTTTTGTTTGTTTGTTTGCTTTTTCCTTTGGGGGGAAAGAGCCCTGAACTAGCTACCATCAGTTAGGACATACCAGGAGACAGCAATAAGGATAAAGGAAAGCCACATGCCTGAAGGAACAGCTGCAAGGTTTTTTGTTTGTTTGTTTGCTTTTTCCTTTGGGGAGGAAAGAGCCATGTTGTCCAGTCAGATTTTCCAGTTTTATAGAGTTAGGGAAACCAAAGCTATCAGGTACAAAGGTTTCTTATGCTTTGTCTCAACTCAGAGAAGGTGTTGACTGTGGACGATCTTAGCAAGTGAGTTTCTGTGCTGCCAAATAACTGTCAACCAGATCTAAGAGTTACGGTGCCAGATGAACCATGACTGTGGGCCTGATACTTGCTGATAGACCCTGAATTTTCAGAAGGGCCTTTTGATCCAGTAACTAGGTCTTTGCCCAGCTTACCTCATAAATTGACAAGGGGTTGTAGTGTTTCCTGGTCATGGGTTGTAGAAAGCATTGAATTTGGGAACATATTCTTATTAAAAAGAAAGCTGTAGCCTGACACTTTAATCAGCATCATGTGTTTGTGTCATTGTTGTGTATATGAAGCAGTGAGAAGTCTTCACTGTCGTCTATTATGTTGTCTGAATTGTGCTCCTCAAGGATTAATTTGATATCTAAGAAAGTCTTAGAAGTACTTCAAAACATTCCTTCAATTCTATAACACTTAATTTGTAACAACAGCAAATTTAATCTAATCTACTGTTATGCCACCTTTGTACAGACCTTCTGAAATTCCTCAGATTTTTTTGGTAGTCCTCATCCAGTCTGGAGTTTGGAGCTAGTTAGTGCCTGTATTGGTCATTCAATTCAGTTCTGACAAAACAGGCAACCTCTTTGTAGCATATAAAATATTATTTGCTGGTGCTGAAGAAATGAATACCCGAAGTGAACAAAAAGAGACACCTTTTATGTCCACAGCCAACTCGTGCTTCACCAGGGAACAGCTTAGGTCTTGTTGGTGCAGATTGCCCTGCGCTGACAGTGTTGATGCCAGCACGCTCTGAATGGGCTACCCACAGTGCATATTACGAGGAACAAACCATAATGGTGCTCAGCCACATGCTGCTGTAGCACAGTAGGCATGCCTAGTCCCGCCTCTTGCCTGCTCCACGCATGAAAATGTAAACACATCTTAAAAGGGAGCTATACCCCCTGCACACCTACAGAGACTATCTAGAAGTTTTTATCAACAAAGGCTTCCTGCTCTTTCTGCTGCTACTGGTGCTTCTGCTCCTTAGCAAATGATGGGAGAGAGACACTATGGGAAAATCTTATCCAGATGAATGGTTCCAGATGAGTACAGTTTGAAGAAGAAATTGTGCCTTTAAGGAGCTACTGCTTTTGTAGACCTTGAGTTCATGGTCCTTTGCCTCAGCTTCCTCTGAGTTTGAGTCATGAATTGGGTGACTGTCCTTGTAGAGGGGGGATTTAGGAGACGGGAAAATATTACCTGGTAAGGGGACTATATCTGAAATAACTGTAGTTGGCAGCCATTCTCCCCTTCAAAGTCTTCTGCTGAAATCTGTTGCACATACTTTGGGACAAGCTCACAAAGATTGAGGTGCTTGTTTCTGTGGAGCATGGCAGTACCAGGCTCCTCCTAATCAGACAGATATCAATCTGAGATGGATCCACCATAAGTCTTCTGGTTATAGAGACCTGCAGTGATGTGCTGCAGATCTGCTACTGCCTCTCTCTGCACTGGTTAGGTCCTCAGAGTCATCCTTAAATGCAGAGGGGGGCCATAGACAGCATTCATAGCTCTACATTATGCCTGTCACATAGTCTTACAATTACATCATTTGTAGCAGTTGACCGTTATGTATTTGTCTGTAGGTATTGTGGCTGCTGCTGCAGGCTGCACACAGTGCATGGTACTGAGCACCATTTGCCTGACAGCACAGCCCAGGACCTCACAGACTTTCAGCAGGGTCGTGGGTGGGATGGCAGCCCTGCAGAGAGCCCAGGCTAGCAGACAGCCCAGTAACTGAGCGAGTGCCAACACTGGGTCACGTGAGAGTCACTGCCACTTTACTAGCAAAATCTGTTTGGCACCTGCCAAACTTTGTTCTGGATTTTTAGCAGTATGCCTGGCTACTCTTGTGTCTAGCAGACCTGTTGTCTCCATCAAAAGTAATACATGAAGATATATATATGACCGTACAGTGCCACCTGCACATCCAGGTTAATTGGAGCTCAATAAATACCCATATGGGCCTTTGCAGCCAGAGTGGCAGCTACCTGCAAGCACCACATACACCACATCAACAAGGTCTCCTACTAAATTCTTCTCACATCCAGGCAAAGCAGAAACAAGAACACCTATCCTAAGCTCTTTTCTGACATTCTCAAAAGATACAATATACCCCCCAAAATAATACTTGAGGTCTCCAGCAAACCTCAAGTATCCTCACCATATCAAGCACAGGCAATAACTTAATTAATTTGGCCTGAAAAAGGGAAGTGAATCAGGAGTCTTGTATCCAGTTACATCCTTTGGCAAGACTGAGGTATTTTGGGCTGATATCTATCCTCAGATTTAAATGATACTATGGTCATTGAAGACAACTGTGTCTGTTGTGTCTTGTGAATTACTTTGGGCTAGTTTATCCCTGACAGTAATTAATTGTGTATAATGCTGAGGCTCCCATATCTGGCAAGATTCTGGTGTAAGTATTCATATCAAAGGCTGCCTACCACAACATGAAGTGCCTCAGATCCTCCGAAGTTTTGTCATGTATATGTTTTCACCAGCCAAGAAAAGGGCTGAGTAGTCTCTAGCAAACTGTGATTTTGCTGGAGTTAGCAAAAGGAAATCTGGTAATTTGTTTTTTTCAACTAAATACTATAGTATGGTTTTCCACTGAATATTTCTAGTAAAAAAAATTCTTTTCAGTGCTCATGAAGTTGTTGTGGTTTAACCTCAGCTGGCAACTGAGCACCACACAGCTGCTCACTCACTCTCCCCCATCCCATCGGGAGGGGGGAGAGAATCGGAAGAGTAAAAGTGAGAAAACTCGTGGGTTGAGATAAGAACAGTTTAATAATTGAAATAAAATAACAATAACAATAAAAATGCCCCTTGGCCAGCTTTCCCCCAGTTTATGTACTGAGCATGATGTCACATGGTATGGAATGTCCCTTTGGCCAGTTTGGGTCAGCTGTCCTGGCTGTGCCCCCTCCCAGCTTCTTGTGCACCTCCAGCCTTCTCAGTTGGTAGAGCATGGGAAGCTGAAAAGTCCTTGACTAGTGTAAACACTGCTTTGCAACAACTAAAACATCGGTGAGTTATCAACATTATTCTCACCCTAAATCCAAAACACAGCACTGTACCAGCTACTAGGAAGAAAATTAACTCTGTCCCAGCTGAAACCAGGACAGAAGTTTATATGAAACTTCTTACTCCAGGAGAAGTGCAGTGAACCATTAGCAGTCTGATGATGTAAGTATTAGTAACATTTATTTCTTGAGATAACTCCCTCCTAAAGGTAGTATATTAACTACCTACATGTAGGAAAAAACCCTAATCTAAACCAGAACAAACTAATATTAAAATATGCAAGCAATTACTTTCTTGTTAACACCACATAAACCAAGACTATATATGAATCCAAACAAATCTAAATCAAAGATATTTGTTTAACACTAAAGGCCTATGCTAAATATAAATTTCACAAATTTTGCTATACACCTGTCTTATGGACAGATGGGACAGAGTCAGAAACAATATATTTGAGACTGAATGTATATAGGAATATATGAAATATGTATTCAAAGAAAAAAAAGACATAAATGGACACATCTCACTAGATTTAACTGATTTTTGTTATTTATAAATTTTACATCTAATTTTAATTAACTCTAACCTTATATATCTTCTTTGCAAGAACTTCTTTCCCAAAAATTCTAGGGAAACCTAAAGTTATTTGTGCAATCTTTCTAATTTGTGGACCCTTTTTTACAGATATTACTATAATCTTATTAATAATTTGTAAGCCAAATATAATCTAATTGTGTTTGTAATAGTATGTGATATTTTGTTTTGTATTCAGCCTCCCATGATGATCTTTTTTATGTAAGAACATATCTTATTGCTGAAGAGTTAGTTTGAATAAGAAAGTATATAAGAACAAAATACATTCAATTTTAATATTTATTAAACAGTATTAAATTTGTATTTTGATTGCCAAGTTGCATGATATAATCTTTTAAAGGAATTGTGAAGAAACTACTCATTCCATCATGATGCAGCTATGAAGATCATAAGAGAGAATTTGTCACAGTACAGCAATGTATCTGCCTTCCCACTATATTTTTCAAATTTTTAAAAAATTGAAAGCCAAAGCATATTTTCTGAAATCAAAGAGGGATTTAAGTAACCAAAACATAGTTACTAGAATTAGAATCCTGATTCACACCAGAAAATGTGCCAGGATTTTTCATTCACATATTTACGGTTAAATTGGTCATTCAAAGTACTGGGCATCTAGACACTGAGAGAATTCGGATACATTCTGGCTTCTGGGACTTTATCTTGGTTACTTCATATCTCATAACTCATAATGGTAAAAAATTGCAATCAAATTCACATAGATAGGAAAAATAAAGTGTGAAAATTGCTCATGCTACTAAGATTTGAAGAACTGAGTTAACATTTTACAATTTTCTTCAAGAAAGACTTTCATACTCCAGTGTACAAATATCCAGGATAACGCTTTCTAATACAATGTATCATCATGTAACTTCATTTAAAACAAATCCTGAATTGAAAAGTATAGATTCTAAAGAAAACACATAGACGGTTTTCTCTTTCTTCCATTCTTTTTTTACAGTTGTACAGAATTAGCTTGGAAAGCGGTTTTACATTTATTGACTTTTGGTACCGTTTTTAATTTGCATCTTGCTGCTTGATGGCTCCCCTTGATGGGTACAGTATGACAACAGGTAATAGATACAATAACAATAAAACAGTCATCATTACTGCTGGGACTAGAAACCCCCGTCATTGCTTTTTTTTTTTTTTAGCTTTCCTCAGCTGGAAAGTTTTGACATCTGCTGGTTTGGGACATAGCTGAACAGCTGTCAGCAGTGGGGTAGCTGCTTTCAGCAGCAGTTGGCGGGATGGCAGGGTGCCAGCTTGTACCATCTGTGCGCCTGACATTTCATTCTAATTAACAGTAGGGTTAATTGTTCTGGCAGGCTCAAATGTAGTGTCTAACATTACCCAAGGGAAACATGTACAAGTGCAGGAGTGGCAGGGAGCTGGGGACCGCGTTGCTAACAAACCTATTGAGGGAGAATGGTTAACAACTACTGATGATTTTACTAGCTGGCCACATGCAATAAGGCTGAGGTATTTTTTTATTCTGATGAATTATGCCAAGCCTGTAATGATGTAGAAGAAATCAAGCTTTGAAAGGCTGAGACTGCTGCCTTGGGGCAATTGAGAGGGAACAATTTGCATGTTATTACTGCATATTCATACCTAATTGTGTTAGGCTTTGCTAATAGAGCAGAATGACAGTATGAAAAATCGAGCAACTGCTTTATAGCCAACAAAGCTAGTGTTTTTTCCCTACACTATGAGTGCTGAATGATCATTTAGACATTTAGTTGTTCAATATGACAAGTCTACCATTTGTTAGCTTGACATATAGTAATTTATAAAGGAGTATTCTAATTTTACTTTTAGTTTATTCTCATTTTATACAGTATTCATGGTAGCAATTTGAATGGCGATATTCATAGCTATTGTGAGTAGTTGTGATTCAAATGAAACTGTTTTGTATGAAGTATTTCTATTGTTTTATGATGTATTAATTTTAATGTTTAAATAGCTTTTTCAGATGTTAATATAACATAAATGAGAATTTGATGAGAAATCTCTATTACGATCATGTTGCTACATACTGATTTAGCTAATGTTTTTACATTTGCATTAAGACCCCTATTTCTAGTGTGTTGGGGTTGTAAGTGGGTTTAAGAAGTTGTCAAGTAATACCGTACCAGGTCTATAGATTCTAAATCCAAAAATCTTGATATACTCAATTTAGGCTGAGTTACAATCCAGCATGTAGGTGTAAATATCTCAAAACGTCAAGTAGAATCCATTTTTGTCGTATATATTTATGCAACAGTACAAAAATAGACAGGCCTCTTCAGGAAAATTGTACCTCAGTTTCACTGTAAGTTATTAATGGTTTACTTTTCCAAATTTATAGAATCTTGTTTCTTATTCCCTTCTTTCATACTGTTCCATAAACATGACTAATACTCTAGAAAACATTACCATAGATCACATACATTAAAATATTAGTGGTCTCTGAAAATTGTGACATTAACTAGCTTAATATTTAAAAATACTGAAAAAGTGATTCCAGACATGGTATAAAACTCATGAAGGAGGGCCAGAAATAAGATTTTCAATAGCTCTTAAGTAATTTTGGAATCTAAATTACTTGAACATGTAGCAGGCCTAAATTGCACGGTAAACTGATGGTAAACTTTTCTCAGAGAGAAGTGCCCTTAGTTCAGTAGTGTACTGGTTAATCTCAGAAACAGTAGATGAGGTTGTCAAAACTTGGACCCAACAGAGGGAATTAGAAGAAACTGAGTTACAGTTGTTTGTGTGCTTTTGTTGTTGTGTAATTAAAAGACATTTTTAATATGCTGGGTGAAACTTGAGATTCAAAACTTCCTTATATTATTTGGTAATTGTTGACTGATGTATAAATCTGTTTATACAAATGTAATGCTTTCTTCATGAAGGAACATTGTACTGTGGGTAGTTTATACTTGGATTTGTATGTAGTCAGTAGAAACATTTGTACTCCATCTACTTTGTTTATATGCAAAATATTTCCAACATATAATGAAATTATTTCAGTAATATTTATTTTTATGACTAGTAATGAGATGTTTTATGCAAGGTATTTAAATACTGTAATCTGTGCAATTGAATATAATCTTCCAGTAGATCACTGCATAATTGAAGTGCATGCAATACGTTTGCATTCTAAAACTGTGGTTATTGGTCAGTATTTTTTTTTTTTAACTTTAGATGTGGAACCTTACTGCCAAAACTACTTTCTTTCTTTTTTTTTTTTCTTTTATGAAGAGATTCTGATTTATAAAGAAATCAGATGAACACATGAAGAATGGTGTTGAGCCTCTGATGTTACAATTGCAGCAAGGGATGATGTGACTGCTACAGTAGGAATGACCTTAACAAAGTCTCATGTGAAAAAGACATCTCACTGCATAGATTTATAATTTTTACCTTTTAAATAAACCAAATGAACGTAATGCTTTATTTCCTTTCAAAAACAAAGACTCAACTGGTTATATTTACCTGGATATTACAAAGAATGCCACTGAATATATATGAACATCTTTAACAAATCAACATTCTGAAAATGCCTAGAGCTAATGTAATTTATTATGCATGGAAGAAGATGCTAAATATATTGGCCTTCAGCAGAAAATAATAAAATGGTTTGATTAGGTTTAATTTAATTATTGTTGTAAGTGAAAATCCTCTATTCCTGCCTTCTCTGTCCTTCAAAGAATTCCTCATGGAAGAAAAGCAGTAAAAAATCCACTTACCATGTTGCAAAAAGGCATGTCAGTCAAGGCCATTATGAGGTCTTGTCCACTCATTTCCTTGTCTTCTTTTTTTTTTTTTTTGAGCTGGAACAGCTGAGCTTCAGTTCTTTGCCATCTGTACTCAGTATATATCTAATATGGTGCCTTCCTGACCTCCTGGTGGAAAAAACTAGAAAATCTGCCAAGACTTTACGAGACTGAAAAGTTAAATTAACAAAATGCAATTAAGATTATGGTTAATGTTCCTCTTTCAGGACTTACCAAAGAAGGTTCTTCTACAGTGAAGTTATTATTGATTTGTAGTCTGGATGTATTTGACTCGTCCTTATTCCTTCCTGCAGGTAGGTGAGCTCTCCGTTATACATTTCCTGTATCAAATTCCAAATCTCATAATCATAGGATTTTTTTGTCATCACTTTCCCTACAAAGCAAATGTTTCTACCAATACTATTACTATTACTTCTTTTTCTCAGTATCTCTTAAAATAATATACTGCAGTTTTAAATTCATAGGTAATCCATATGCTCCATCCTTTCTAAACAGGTTCTTGTTGGAGCAACCTTTTTTTTATTCCTTTCAGTAGGTTCCTTTGCTTTTCACAGCATAGAAGTTAATGTCTTTTTGCCATTTAATCAGGCTTCTATCACATACTATTTTCTCTCATAAAGAAGATCCATGTCAGAATGTAAGTCACATCACTTTTTTTGATAGGAACCATATAAACATTTTCATAAAATACATTTTCTTTTTTTGTATTATCGCTTCATAGTTATAGAAAATATTTGAGGCCTTATACTCTTAAGATTTTTTTGTGGGTTTATACAAACTGTTCTAAGTCTGTCTGAAAGGTGGAAAGAAGAGAACATTCAATGGATCTTACATCAAGAGGACTGTGAAATCTGGGTAGCCAGTATTTAGAGTTAGTAGCTATTACTAGCTGAATCTTGGTTTCTACGCTGCTTCCATTGGAAATTTCTTCCCCCCTACTTTGCAGTGTATGTTCATATACATTCCTATTCATATACAGTTCATTTATATGTAAGGAATTCTGGTAAGCAAACAGCAGACAGAAGAAATGCAAATCAGGGAAACATTGTTTACATATAGTTTTCATTTACCTATCCTTATCTTTCCTGTCTTTTTCCTTTTTCTTTTTCTTTCTCCTACATACTACCTTTTTAAAAATATTTTTCATGCTATGCTGATTTCTAGATATTTCTACATTTATTTCTAGATACTAATTTACTTTGGAAACTTCTGGACTATGAAAGAAGTGAACAAGTTGTTGTCTTTATACTTGTCTTGATTGACAAGACCTTTTGGTTTTGAGGAATTTTTGCTGTTCTTATTAGTGGTGGGTGTAAAAATAAAACTGTCTTTAAGAGATTCTGTTGTACCTAATGATGGAGGGGGAACACAACAAATACCATTACTGATAATTTTTCTATCTCAAATTTTTCCTCATGCAGAAGTACAGCTAAGTCGTTTCATGCTGCCACATCAACAATACTGCAGTATGGAAAAATCCTTTACTTTGTGGGTGAGGTTGATACAATTTTGATGGATGTGAGTGCTTGGAATATTCATCTTTAATTACCATCTAGAATTGTTTCAGATTTTTTTTAAAACAAGGAAAAGTAAAAACAAGCCTCAAGAAATAGTAAAAATTTGCTTTGGCTGAAGCTTACTGAAACAGAGTTATATTGATTTTTTCTACTTCTGTTCCATATATTTAGTTGATCTGAACACGATTTTTGTTATTCAATATCAATAATTTTATTATGTTATGGTTGGAAGGTATATTTTGAATTAATATTTCCCATAATAGAGAACTGTGGATTTTACTATAAATTGCAAGAATATTTATTATTAGCTTGATACCAACTATATATTTTTGTTAATATTCATAGTAAGTGTTCATGCTGCAAGGAACATGATACTAAACTGTGAATTTAAACCCTGTTGCTAACATGCAGGGTTTTTCAAATTGTAATATCGTGGAATTACAGAGTGTTTGAGCTGCCCTGTCAATGGGCATGACTGAGAAGAGGCTGGCTCCATTTTCTTAATTTTCTTTATTCCCCTCCATCAGATATTTATACATATTGATAGGATCCCCCTGAGCCTTCTCCTGATGATGTCAGGGACCGGACAGTTTCTGGGTCTTATCCTGCCCTTACCCTATCCTCATAGGAGAGATGCTCCAGTCCCTTATTTCTCTTCGTGGCTCTTTGCTGGACTCACTCCAGTATGTCCATGCCTCTCTTGTACTGGGGAGCATCATTTCCTGTGCTTGCTGTAAACAGATGCCAGTCCCCTCCTACTATCTCTATAATAATCCCTACCTCAGCTAAAACAGTTCCTGGAACTCTTACAGTTTTATCCAAATGCTCCCAGAATGGAGTTTAGTCTTCACTTTAGAATTTCCAGGGTTTTTGTCGCAATCTCGGGTTCAAGCAGTTAAGATTAGTTAAATTAATCCATAAAACAACATAGGCAAAATGGGAAATTGTAGACCTGAATATGAATGATTAATGAAACAAACTGTCAGGAGTTGGCTTGCTTACCTTTTACAGATTGTAGCTTTACTGCAGCTATTCTGCATGAATGTAAATATGAATTTACAATGATATTTCTTCCTGTTCATTATGCTGAATAGGATTGGGTAACCTGGTGTAGGGTGTTAGAAAATAAGGAAAAGCTGAGTTTACAAATAAAAGCAGGAGTTTCCTTTGGAGTTCCTCGGAACATTGTGAAAAACTTTGAAATAAAATGTTGTCTTTGTCAAAGGTTAATGCTGGAATGATGTTAAAAGAAGTGGCCCTCTATGCGGAGAACTGGAATCTATATTTTAGTGAAAATTTTTTAACATGGAACACAGCTATACGTTCCCAGGATAAGATTTGATCCTATTAAAAATTCTTTCTTTTTGTTAGAGAACTACAAGTAATATTTTACTTTCCTTTTTTGTGAGTTCTAGAAGACCGAAGGTTTTGTGTTGTACCAGTATTAAGTAGGTGACAGTTTTATATTTAAGAGCTTAAAATTTATATAAATAACACAGAAAAAGTATGGAAAATGAGATAGAAAACTAATGAATGATGGCTCATCTGTGACATATTGGATCCATAATAAGGGTGTAGGTATTCTTGCACTGCTACATAGAGGGTATCTCTTCCTGCCTGTTTTGACCTTATTGTTACATCTGCTATATCGTGGTAGCATCCTGGTACTTCAATTCCAGAAAAATTCAGATATGCAGCTTTTCCAAAGCTCCTATAAATGACTGCACACATTATTCACAAAGAATAACTTTTGCAGAAGAAGAGTTCTGGCCTCCTTCTGGCTACAAATGCCCACATCTGGAATAAATCTAACTTAAATCAAGAAATAAGAACCATTCTGTGCTTCTCACATATCTCTTTGCATGTCATGGCTAAGCCAAAATTTGACTGTGCCCATTGTCTTGCTTTCTTCTAATAAGTATCAGGAAAATTCTTTGATCTGTTTGTGTGAACACTGAATATTTTCAAAGAACTTGGGAAAGCTTAAGACTGTATTTTAACTTCTGTATGAATACAAGAGATAAGATTCTTAAATATTTGTAAAACTAATAATTTAGGGGAATTTTAATACATTTTTCTATTCACACACAGAGCACAGAATTGTAATATTTTTCTTGCCATCTGATTATCAGTAACTGGTCATGGGTCCATTATTTTTTTTGACAAATATATATATTTTAACATAAATAGCCATAATATAGCTTTGCTTGCATTGCCATTATGCAAATTACATCTGTATAAAGACATTTTGGCTAGAGTAGATTTAATATTAAAGGGATATAGCTGTCTCTTTTTTTTTTTTTTATTCCTATATCTCTTTATAATTGATTAATGTTCATTTGAAAGAATAATTTATAACTCATATAGCTCCTGGCTTATTAATTGTTTAATTTCAGAGAAAGTAACTGAGTACTAAGGAGAAGCAAGTTGTCATTCAGAGGGACACATTAAATTTAAATACTCCATTGATGCAGAGTAGCAGCGGTCAAAGTACTTCATATGTGCTTCTTACATCTAGTACTGTACTTGTAAAGAAGAATAATGATAATGAAGATTAAAGGGTATTAGCGTTTTTTTAGATAGAAGAGGCATTTGACAGCATGTGATTTGGCAAACTTTATGATCCTGTGCTGGTTTTGTTTTTCTTTATATGTCTTTTTTTGCATCGTTGGTTTTCTCTGCAGTAGGCCAAGCAAAAAGGAGCAAATTGAATAAACAGTGCTCACATTTAATAATAAACAAGATTAAATATGGAAATGATTAAATGATAAAATTAACCTTAAATTGTAGATAAGCCTTTTGCCTTTGCAATTGAAATTAATCTTGAGATATGTTTAGATCAAAGGAACAGAATCTGAATCAACATTGATCTTTTGATGAGGATATGCAGTAGTTCTGCTTCACTTGAGAGCCTATGACACTCACTAGACAGGACTTAATTTTCATTTTAGGTAGATCAAGAAGAGAAGTTCTTCCTCCTAATAGAGAAGTAGCTAGTGCTGTTTAACACTTCAGAGTTGGCTAAGTGTTGTGGTCAGTGCATGAAGATAAAACATTTTTGGAAGATTTTATTTTAGGAATTGCTAATAGTAACAACTTCCCAGTATTTTTACATTATCATTTTACATGTGACATAGCTAACTTCACCTTGTACTTGTACAGTGTGCTATTTATAGAAGGGTAATTAATGAAAGACAGAAAATGATTCCAGGCATCTTGTGTCTTAGCTTTCTGTTGTAGTTTTTTTGCCGTTCTTTGAAAGAACTGAATTATTTATTTTTATTAGTATTGGGAAGGAAGTAAAAATAAAAGTCAATTAGCCTGCAGTTGAATTTCTTTGTTTTGGTCTTGACATTTAAAAACTGGGAAGTTATTATATATTATGGAAAACAGGTAAGGATATCTCATCTCCCTCCGCCAAAGCCAAAAAGTTGTTAATAAGATGCATATATCCTTTCCCTTTCTCTACTTAGAATTGATAGCATGTTCTGTAAGCAGACAGAATAATCCCAAAATAATTTGCATTTTCCACATTTGCAGAGCTGCATGCCTTACATTCAAGAGTAGAAAGAAAAGACATTGGGAAACACATATTCTTCACTACTTCTACTGATAGAAAAAGCAGAATACCTTGCATGTCTGCTATCTTTACATTTCTGCTATCCTTATGAGCACTGCAGGAATCTCTCTTTTACAGCAAAGAAAACGAATTGCGAAGGCAAATACTTTTGTGTTACTTATGGTCTCAAACAGCAGGAGGTCTCCATATGATAGGACACCTGATGGCCTTGTAAATTCTGGGTCTATTACTAGACACCTGTCCGACTTCTTTTCCAAGAAGCATCAGGTGTATACAATGGCTGGACTAGCAGGCATGATTGGTTCTCTGCAATCATCTTTCATAGATCTGGCTATGAAGAAGAGGTACCAATTCTCGATAAACCCTTACAGAGCAAGGTTCCCATAGGTCCCAGCAGCGTCTCTAAAAGGAGAACTCCAGGGTGCAGGCTCATTACCATATCATCCAATCTCGCAGTGCTAACTTTTTTTCCCTCAGACCTTTATTCTTTGCAGTGCTAACTAATTCTCCAATTATCAAGTGTTCTATAAAACAAGTAATTGCAGGAGGACATCTCTTGAAGATACAACAGCCTGCGGTCCGGATGTTGCATTCTTTAACCCTTCAATTCACAATGAGAGCAGCCTCTATCTTTGGCAGTTACTTACAGCGTATAATAGATCTTCCTCAAACTGAAGACTCAGTTGACTGAAACCTCAGCTATTGTGATTTCTGGGACTAATGAGGCTCTGCTGACTATGACACTACTTATGTTTTATGATGTAGGATGAATTCAAAGTCAAGGAATCTCTCAAATTTTTCAGGAAACTCAAAGCCCTACGACAGAGTCTGTATCTAAAAAGTGCCTCACAAATTGGTATGTCTAGGGCAGACTGCAGAAAAAGAGAAGTAACATAAAAATGAATTGAATATTTTTAAAGAAAATTGAAGGTTTTTTTTAAATATATAACCTGATACCTTAACTAATGTTAAGCAGTCTGAAGTGGAGAAATACCAGAAACATTGAATTCAGGTAACATAGATGAGGATAAGGAATCTCAGGAATAGCAGAAGTATAGAAATGTGATTTAAGGCTCAGACATTCTCTGTGTAGTTTTATAGCTTTCAAGTGCCTTGCAATGTTAAGTAAAATAATATTGTTTCCTCCTCCAATAAAGTTCACTGACTTCTATACATATATGGCACAGTATTAGCACATATGACATTTTGGCATTTTCATAAATGTTTTCTCAGTTACATGCTATGTATCCTCTCTCTCAGATGCCAATATTTTCATGTACAAATAAACAGCAGATTATTTCAGAACAGTTGGTGAAGGGAATTTCAGAAAAATATTAGCAAATGATTTGATATAATTGTTTGAAGCGAGGTTAAATAATGTGTAAAGGATTAAGTATAGGAGAGTAGTCCAAGAAAAATGGAGTAGTTCACTGAAACATGGCTATTCCCTTTAGCTGTCCCCTAAATCCTATAAGTGGAAACAGACAAATACACAGAGGAGTTACTGGGAATGGAAAAATCTTGCATTGAGAAGGAAGGACCAAAATACATAGACCAAGAAACAGAGGAAAACTATTTGATAAAGTTGAACTCATAAGCTGAACGAATTCAAGGATAGTTTTCAATAGTAGGAAGGCAGGTTTTATATAACTGAAAAGATAAAGGTGCTATGCAGTGCAGAAAATAGTTGTGGTGATATTTAATTTCTTGTAGTGGGATAGCATTTGGAAACAGGAATGGTTTAGAGAGGCAGCGTGTTTTGTTAAAGCATTTATAGGTTATTAGATAATAATAAATTAAATTTGAAGGCACAAAAATGTAATGTTTTATCAGTTAAAGTTACTGTAAAGAGGTAGTAAGGTACCTGGAAAACAGTAGCTTGGCAAACACAATTTCTAAATCTCTTACAGATCTCTTAAATGTTCTTACAGAGACACCTAAAGCTTATTATCATAATTGGTACATTACAATGCTACTTAGGAGAAAAATTTCAGCCAAAATTTAAATTTGGTCCAATTGAACCGACAGAACACAGAACTGCAAAAATGAATTTTTTGTAGTTACCTTTCAAGCTAACAGTATCCCTAATAAGTTGTTTTTAAACTGCTTTACAAATACTAACTACTTAAGGGAAGGTGGCAGGTAAAGGGTGGAAAGAAGTGCGAGTCCTCCTGGGTATGTCTTGCTTTTGTTGTGAACAAGCAATGTTGGATACAATTGTCCAGGCTGTTCTTTCAGCCTCGAGGTTAACTAGTAACTTCTTGTAGTTAGATCCCTACTGTTTCCAAGTTAATTGGTCCATCTTCTCACATTCATACAGGAATCATGCTTCCCTGGAAAGTCAGTTCAAACTACCTGACATCAGACAGCATCTTCACAGAGGCTAAAAACAAGGCATTTTCTTAAAGATAAAGAGACTGTGACCTTAAAGAAGTGGGCCCTACAAGTGTAATCTTGAAAATTTCCTGGCTGTTTGTGTTGTGAAAGAAATAATAATTCTTTTAAGAAGCAAAATGCAATTCCTGATGGCAGTTTGCATCTGACTGTAAGTCAAAGTGTTAGATAACAGACAGGCTACGTGGATATCTTGAGAGTCTGTCACAGTGTGGGGTAGTGAAGGGATTTCTTACAAGAAAATAAAAAGACAATAGGCTAGAATTCTCAGTTAATGTACCAGGAAAACAGACGGGAGATTCCTACTTAGTGTTAAGATCATACAAAGCTCTTTGTGAATCCAGGACCTAAGTTGTATGGTCAGTAGAGCTTAGATGTAGTATAGAGACACCTGTACAAATGTGGAAAAAAATTCAAATATAGCCCTGTTTTTCAACCACAGGAGAGAGTTTAGAAATTTTTTTAAAAGAAAGAATTCTTTAACCTAGCAAGCACCTACAGTCCTGATGTTTGTACTTCTAGTCATTATAGAATCCTTACTCCTTTTTTTCTGAACAGTTTATATCTAATATATTTGATTTGTTTATTTCCCACTAGGGAGGTAAAAAAATCTCTTGTTTTCCCTTGTAAGACCATGTTAGTTGTGATGCTACACGCATTTCCTTTAGGTTTTCTCTTTGATAATTACTGCTATAAACAAACTTTTTTTTTTCTGTTTAAATGACACCATGCCATTTCATGGGGTTATTGCTATATTATCACGGGTTTAGCTGTTATTTTTAAATTCAGAGGAAATCTGTGGGACTGTTGAGAATATATAGATTTTCTCAAAAGGTATCTAGATGGTCTAATAGAAATCCTTTTCTGTTTAAGAGCTATGAAAAATGTAGTCTGACTTACTGGATAGTCAAAGGAAAATACAGAAAGTGACCAGCAGAAGAATGAGGGATTGCAGTCTCTCTCTTTGTGATTTTTCATTGTGCCTATCTTTATGTAGCTTGCAATTTCATGCCAAAGATTTGTAGTTAACACTGGAACTTTTCTCAGACATAAGGGGACTCCAGCAATGTTCCGCAATGGAGCAGAAGAGAAATAAGATAAAATGACTCCAAATGAAATCCATTCTCTTTTTTTTGGCTGAGTCAAACAGGAGGTAGCCCTTTTCGTGTGTTCATTTGAGAAGGTGTTTGCTCTATCCCCACCTCAAAAATAAGTTTATCTGAGATTTTTTTTCTAAAATGAAATGGGACTTGGGCCAATGCTCAGACATTGTGTGAGATACCAGCCCTATATAAAAAGACAGGAGATCAGATTTCTTCCTTTACTACGCTTTACAAAGGAAATCACAACCTTGATTTTGTACCACTGGTAACTGAAGGGCAAAGAGGCGTTAGAAGCATTTTGTATGTTTTCTGTGTGCTTTTTTATATTTTTGAGGTGTCCCACTGCTTAATAATAACACTACTGCTTAGGTGAAACTTTCCTTAAGTCTGCATGCAACTGTCTTTTTGCTATGATATCTTTACCATAAATAAGACATTAAATATCCTGTAGAAAGTAGTCAAGATAGAAAATTCACAATTTGAACTGGGACTGTTTTCAGGTTTCTGACTAGCAGCTGCCATTCTCATCATGAGGTCATTAATTCAGTTAAATGGGATGTCAGTCTACTATATTACCACTTTTATACGTTTACAAATAGATCCCCTGATAGTAGATCCGGGTTCTTAAGCTCAACAGAAACAGGTTTCTGTGATCTTTTAAAAACACTGAAGAAGAATTTTCTAGCATCTGTTAGATCCTTCCACCCTCTCCTTGATAAGCTTATTCCACATACTTTTTTTGATGCAGTGATTAGAGGCGGTTAAATTATTATATTTATTCCGGAACTCAGCAGTCAAATGGTTTCTCTATTTATCACTGCATTTTCAATTGTCAGTTATTTACTTTAATTTTTAATAAATCACTGATTAATATTATTTTCTCATTGCGTGCAGGAATGAGTACAACTGGGAAAGTAAAACGAAAGTCAGGATTATCATAATTTATTGTTAATTAAAATTATGAAAATCATAAGATATCATTTTGCTCTATAAAAGGCATAGCGGATTTTTTTTTTATTTAGAAAAGAATGTAAAAATGGTGATATCAAAGTCTTTTTGCTAATATTTTTGAAAGATGTATCAGTTTGTGTACTGCATACACACATACTTGTGTATGTCTGTCATTCAAATTTGTATCAACCTGACAGATGCAAAAGCAGAAAAAGACAAAAAAACCCTAGTGTGAACTTCATGCAAATAGAGTTACAGCAAGTGTTTTATATTACAGTTATATAAGGAAGTGTGACATTTTATAAAAGAAAACTTAGAAGATATGAAGTTCCTCTGAGCGCATCTTTATCATTTAAAAAGCCCATTTGTTTTCTGTTGTTAGATTATAGTTTGAATTCAAAGGAGTAATTCTCCAAAGAAAGCATCAGGCTTATTTGTTCAATTCTATATCAAGATTACAATGAATGTAAATACTAAAATGAAATAATAGCTGAAGGAGTCTGCCCATCTCCAGGTTGTTTTTTTTTTTTTTACTATTTTCTACAATAGCTCACCTTTATACTTGACTTTTGGATTTTGTCTGTAAGATTAAAAATTAGCTATTAATTTTAAAAAAATGTTAAATATTTATTTTTTTCTAGGCTTCTGTTTTCATTTTGCTCCTGAAGGTAATCTAAAAGGGATGCTGTTTGTTGTTTGTTTAGGATGCATTTATGAAAAAGAATTGTTTTTTATTCTCACAGCAAACTTCCTTGTAAGCATCTGAAAAATATCAAGAATTTTAAAAAATGAAGTGTATGCTTAAGTCTGTTGCATACAGTTCCATTCATGCTCATACATTACAGAGGTAGTTTAATCACCCATAAGAAATTACTAGCTTCTCTGTTCGTGAAGCATGACATTTCAATTGCACAGCCAATAAAAGAATTACATGAAGAGGGCTGAAATGATTTACTGTATGGAAAGCCACAAGACCAAGGTTACCATGGTGAACTACCTTTCTGTGCATACAAGGTCAAGTGAGAGTGACCTGTCAGTGGACAACCTTCAGTGCTAACATAGTAATATATTGCACCAACAATGGTTTGTTGATCTGCTTCTTAAATAATTATAAACATTTTAATATCTGATATTTTTTATTTCTGAATTTTTTACATGTGGACAATAACGAATACAGAAATCTTCATTTTATGCTTCAGTAAGAGTAGTTTAACAGCATTAGATGAACATCTGTGTTTAGCAATTTTTTATGAATTATAATTGTATACAGTAATGTTTCTTAGGGTATGTTCAGAGGTTAAAAAAAGCTTACCAAGGGTTTTCAGATATTTAATCTAGTGTGTATGAGATTCCAGTTGATGCTTTTCATATTTTCTGACTCTGCATTATTGTATTTTGCAGAATTCTTCTTTCAGTTCCAATGGGGCTGGAGATGGGGAAGCAGGGAGCATTGCAAATAGTCTGTGTACAAATATTGTCAAAGAAAACATACAATTATAATTAAAATGTTCAGAAAAAAAGTCTGAAAAGCAGGGAGTTTATCTAATGGTTCTCTGCAAAATATTTTGTTGATGCATAAAATGAGAACTATAGAACTATACAAATAAATGTCTCTTGAATTACATATGCTGTAAGAAAATGAAACCCTTTGGGTTATGAATCTTGGATTTAAAGAGGCAGTCATCAAATATTTAAGATGAAAATGCAGTAACACATGCTAGCTGTCATGTGTAAGTTTGGTGAATGTTATGACAAGGTTTTTAAAACATTCATAGTCAGAGTATTTTTATAAAAATGTTCATTAATTCAAACAGACATTCATATCTGGCAACCTGCATTACAATCGAGATTTCTAGATGCATGAGAAATCTTTGTAAAGCCAAGAAAATATGGGTGAAATATATAGCAATCATGTTTAAATTATACATTATAAGGCATACCTATCGGTATGTTGTCATATTATGCATTAAATTTAGTGCATAAATCAGGTTGTTATAATTCTGATGTCGCCAAAAGGCACAAAATATGACAAACAGGACTAGGCATGTAGATATTATCATACCCAATAATTCAATGAGCATTTGTTTTATGTAAATTAACTCCTGTTAATAAAAATTACACTCATTTATTACACCACTTCCATGTGATAATTAAAAAAATGTCCTTTTTCTCAAAAATCTTTTCAAAATGTGAATAATGCATTTGTTTAATATCTTTATAAACAAGATCTTACCATCAGATTAGTTCTGGAAATGAAAGCGTTATTGATTTCTGTAATAATTTCATAATACTGTTACATTGCAGTGCTGAAACTGCTAATCTCGTTTTTGTGGAGAACTCTATGCATTTAAAGCAGTGCTTGAACTCTCACATACAGCATATAAACAATATTAATTTGATACAGGCTGCTATTGTTGAATCTGCAGAAAAAGTACCTTTCAAAATATGGAGAATAAAAGAGAAAGATACTTTTAACTGTAGCTTTTAACATAATGAACACAACTATCTATTAAAACAGTGTTGCAATAGAGTGGGGTTTTTTCAATACATTCAGGCATATTGGGTGGTAATATACCAAAATTTCAATATGGTTTTGATTTTCTTAATTTATACTTGAAAAATATACCAACCTGAGAAAAGTTTAGAGCTGTATTCTTAATAAATTCCCGAAGCGTCTATGATTATGGGGGATCTCTAATAGAGGATACAATAGATCACCTGACCTTGTGTCTACTTTGCAAAAAAAAAGAAAATGAAAAAAAAGAAAAAGATTGGAATTGGATTATCTTTTTCTCTCTCTCTTCCCCCTCCTCCCCCCCTCTT
>NW_008794595.1:495973-497324 GCF_000699145.1 Aptenodytes forsteri | reverse complement strand
TCTCTAATAGAGGATACAATAGATCACCTGACCTTGTGTCTACTTTGCAAAAAAAAAGAAAATGAAAAAAAAGAAAAAGATTGGAATTGGATTATCTTTTTCTCTCTCTCTTCCCCCTCCTCCCCCCCTTTTTAATAATTAGTAGGTGAAGGCTTTCTTAAGACATTAGTTTGCTGATATTGCCAGAACAACAAAAGACAGAAGTGAATATGTGTGTGGGAAAAGATTCAAGGCAAGATCTACCTCATGCTAAGGAAATTACTCAGAGATGAAAACATTTGTCTAAGTGCTACTAATAGAGTTAGCGAGCCAAATCATGGCGAACCTGTGGACATCTTGATAAGACACAGCACACAAGGAAGGTGAAATTCTTGAACCTAACCTGCTTCCACCCTTCATCACTAGACCCAGCAAGCCTCTTGGCAGGAAATAAAAGACTTCTTATCTTCTGTTCTTTATTAAAAGTAGCTAAATAAGTACTTTTAAGGTACCAGGTTTAGCTGAAGTTGAGTATGCTGCTGTGAATGGTGGTCCCAACTGAGCATCATGTCAGAGCACTTCTATTCAGTTGATTGTTAGTGGCAGGCTGCTAGAGCCACCACTTAGCTCTGTAAAGTGGCAGAAATCAAAGAATGCCTTGTTGCTGTGCACAGAGAAACGGCAAATGATCCTGAAGTGCATTTTCCAGCTCCCCTGGAATGTTATGGGAGCAAACATTGAAAACTACGGGGCATGTACTCACTGGTGAAAACGCTGCCATTCGCTTGCAGGACACATCACACAAAGTTCTTGTACTTTATAAAGGAGAGCCCATGAGACTGCCAATTGTACGCCGGCCAGGTCATGATATTACTGGGACTGCTGTCAGATTACCAAATGATTGACAAGCAATATTAGGTTTGGAATGGTGCATTGGGACTTAAAAAACAGAAACTAAAAATACACAAACTAAGAAATGCCAAATTTTTGATCTATCTTGTGGCCACTGGCAACTGATAAAATACGTGGAGTTATATTTCATGATCAGAAAAACATAGGCTAGATGGCATTAGTATTATGTCACAACTACAATGGGAATGAATGTGTAAAATGTGGAAATCCCTCTGGTAGTCATAAATGCATAGGTTACATCTGTTGTTTACCCAAGATTGAATTAAAGAGAAATTTGTAATAGGTTTTTAAAGAGAAAATTGAAAATTCACCAGAGAAAATGAGCACAATAAAGCAGGCGTAGTGAACCTTCAGAAAGTTAACCCATGTTTTAATGTTTTAGAATATTAAGATTTTTAATTTTTGTCTCTGTTTTCAGGCTCCTTTTCTTACCGAAGGTATTTTACATTTACACTGGCTA
>NW_008794595.1:492955-495889 GCF_000699145.1 Aptenodytes forsteri | reverse complement strand
TTGCGGACCATAGGAGTAAAACAATATTTGAATTCATGCTGAATTTGATTCAGATGTCAGGCTTCCAACTGAAGAACTGAGTATGGCAAAATATATTTATATGTATTAAATTAACAATTAAATTTTGGAATACTTTGTTAGTGAGATTTTGCATTTTGATTCCACTCTTTTTCACTTTAAATTATACAAAATTATTAGAGGTCAGATGAACTATAATGCTAAAAGAACATCAAAGTCACTGAGCACTCTTGTTTTCCTCTTTATACAGCAGTTGTCTAAGTAAGCACTTTAGGTATCTGTAAGTGAGATTTTGCATTTTGATTCCACTCTTTTTCACTTTAAATTATACAAAATTATTAGAGGTCAGATGAACTATAATGCTAAAAGAACATCAAAGTCACTGAGCACTCTTGTTTTCCTCTTTATACAGCAGTTGTCTAAGTAAGCACTTTAGGTATCTGTATTAAACTGAAGAGGTGGTGATACTAAGTAGATAAGATTTAAGTGATTTTTTTTTTTTTTTTTTTTTTGCCACTGAATCATTTAGAAGAATATATGAAGGTGAAGCCTCATGTATTGGAAGGGTATGTTCACTTCGCACCAAAAATTATTGGCAGCAGTGTGATGCATTACAGAGTATCACCTATAGATTCTCTTTTTGCATTTGGAAGCATCCAAAATACAACTGATAATAGTCAGAACTATATCTGGTTTTATAAAAGAGATTCTCAACCATTAAACGTTTGTTAGGGTATTGAAATGCACCTTAGTCTCCTGTTCCATAAGAGAATTCAGGCCATATTTCTCTGGAAGGACTGCTGGTTTTGGAACTTATCTTCCTTTTCTACCATTTCTAGGACTTGGCTTCCCTTAAAAGAGTACGAAAAGAATATGGCTTTAGTTTAGTTTTTAGGATTTCTTATTGTTTACTTCACAGTTTGACTGTCAATGTATTTACTGGTGGAAGCTGTGATTGTTTTATCTGACAAAATATCTTTTTGTGGATTGCTTTTCTCTAATTAATACTTTGAAACTGTAAATAGCATCTAGGTAGCAGGGGTATATGCACCATATAAATTACAAACTAAATGTGGAGGGATTTTTCTCAGTGAGACTCTTTTTGATAATGTAATTACATTTAATAGTTAAGTGCATACAAATGCTATGTGCTGGTGGAAAAGAAACAAAACAGAGCAACGGGCAGTACACTTTGTTCAGCAGGAGAGAGTATAAGCACAAATCAAAGCAAGCAACAAATGTAAAAAAATAAGTGAACAAAAATAACATTTTAAACTGGAAATAAATCCTTACTTCTTCTCCTTACAGCTATATAACTAGAATTCATACCCATGTGGAGACAGAAAGGAAGAGAAAGGAGAATCTTTGTACACTAAGGATCATGTGCAATTTATTACAAGTGCTACAGGTATGGCAGATCTCCTGAGTCTCTATCTTTTGAGTTATATATGCAGCATTGAATATGGGAAGAAGATGGTTGCAGCCATTTAATAGTAATATATTTAAAGTAAGATGACATCACCTATATTTAGGGGAAAACGAAACTTGAATATAGTAATACCCTCAAATATTCAAAATGTTTTCATAAGCTATTAAGTAAAACTTTTGGGAAGTGTTAATTTTCTGAAGGCATTTTCTCTCTCATAATCCTTCTGTCTTTTTGTGGTCTATGTGTTTTTCTCTGCAGTTTTTGTAACTACAAATCTGCTGAATTGACACTGTTAGTTCATGTAACAGTAATACGTCATACAGCTTCCAAAGATTTGGCAAAGACTCCTGGATAAGCATTTTCAGGTAAATGTGTATGCACTTTATAAAGTATATTTAGTGGATAGATGCTGCATTCTATAGCAGCGTCTAATACTTACCATAAGGGTCTTTAATTGTGAATGTAATTGTTATTTTCATTATGAGGAAGACACTTTGAAAAAAAAAAAAAGAATGGAAAAAAGTGAAAAAAAAAAGAATGAAAAAAAGAATGGTCCAGATGGAGTTGCTCATTTTGAATTCTCTTCCTTGGAAAACTGCAAGTGCACGTTCATAATTTGACAGTGCTGCACTATGGATTATCTAGTGAAGGCTGTTGTACAGTGAGCTCTGCAGCAATCTCATTGACCTCCTTGAAGTCCAAGCATATAATCTCTGTGACACCAACACTGCTGCCAAACTCATGTTTAAGTGGTGCAGCTAACCAAGTTTTTGAAAAAATCTTATTTAGAAATACAGAAAGACATGAACATTGAGTTTTGCAAAAAGTAATTTTATAAATAGCATGTGTTTTGTAATTCCTAAGGTTATAAAGAAAATAGTCAAGCAACACTGATTCATTTTTTTTTACTGTATAAACAAAACCTTCTTTTAGATATTAATGAATTAATAGTATATTCATATACACCGATGACCTGTATGTGAAGTATTAACTTGATGCAATTTCAAATGCCTAAAAGATTAAGCCTCAGAAATATTTTTCATAGAGAAAGCTTGACTATAACCAAAATAAGAGTAATCTGTGCAATAAATTGTTTAAATACATAAATTAGTTGCATACTTTGGGGGAGGACGCTTGCTTAAGTTGAGAAGACAAAATTCTAGAAAAGTATTTAAATCTAAAAATAAACTCAAGGTCTATTTAAATATAGATTTTGCATTTCCAAAGATAACTCTGTTATATACACATAGAGTAGGAATGTATTGTTTTGCTGCCACAGATTTAGTAGGTAGATGAAGGAGCCTGTATCTTTCCAACTCTCCTCCATTAGCACAACCCGGTCATACACATAATAGTTAATATGATGCAAAGGGTCCCTCTGCTTAGGTCCCTGGCTGCAGGAGCTGAATCAGGTAATGACTAAGCTACATACAAGTACCTAATTCCACTTAGAGAACTCTAAGTGCAGCTGACTTTGCTAAAACAGA
>NW_008794595.1:489377-492499 GCF_000699145.1 Aptenodytes forsteri | reverse complement strand
TTCCAACTCTCCTCCATTAGCACAACCCGGTCATACGACATAATAGTAATATGATGCAAAGGGTCCCTCTGCTTAGGTCCCTGGCTGCAGGAGCTGAATCAGGTAATGACTAAGCTACATACAAGTACCTAATTCCACTTAGAGAACTCTAAGTGCAGCTGACTTTGCTAAAACAGAGATTTTTCTCTCTTCAAAATAAAAGCACCATCTGGATTATAAAACTTAGAGAAAAGCAAACTTCAGATGAAACCAGTTTGAAGCCATAAATTTAGAAAGTAGATTGTGAAATAACAGTAGGGAAGGGGCTTGTCTGTCACGTATGGATGTAAAGGAGAGCTGAGTTTAGAGTAGAAGGAGAAAGGAAGGAAACTGTAACCTGAAGAAAATGGAACTTTACATAGACCCTTGAATGGCTGCAATATATTATATCCCCACTCAAGTACCTTTTCCGCTGTCACTTTCTATCTACTTTGTATACCTTCTTTGTCCAACTTTTCCACACCCACTCACCCTAAATATCAGTTTTCCCTTGGTGTATTTTTTACCTTATAAATTCCCCCTGAATCTCTGTGTTTACATATCTGTCTTTGAGTCTGTGGGTGCCAGTTCTTTTTCTAGCCTTGTCTTCCACATCTTGTTTTATTAGCACTTATTTTGCACCCCAGGTGACCTTGCTTTTCATCACATTTTTTCTACACCAAATGCTTTGGTTGCCCTTAGTGCTCACCTTTATATTCACATTCACAACTCCCCTTGTATTCGTTCATAAAAATGAGGAAAAACAGTCGGTGAAAAGTTCATCAAAAGCAAAGATCAAAATCCCTGGATGTAGTAGAATTGAATTTTTAACGGTTTTATTTATTGACATATTTATTTATTTAGTCAGTTTCATTGTGGGCTTTTTCCATCTTTGTGGACTTTGCCCTTGCCTGCTACAAAAAAAAACATTTTTACTTTCATTCAAAAGTACAAAAGTCCTCATGTTTGTGTCTTATTCTTTTGACTTCTCATTTATCCTTAGGTTTTATGCTATTAATATTGATATTGATAACTTATTGTTATTGATTCATTTCACATCTTTTCCTGGCTTATAAACAGTTTTTTTGAAGTTTAAAGTTAATCAGTAATGGTTCAGGATCCATTTTGTGGACAGGTCCAGTTACAAATATTGAAACCAATATGTAAACTAAGTCCTATTTCATCTCATGTTAGTTAAGCTGGTTTCTGTTTTGGGATTCACTCTTATATTAGCAGCAAAATGCAGACAATAAAAATGTATTAATGAACGGTAGAGGTTGAACTAGGATATGTCTTGTATACTGGAGCTGTTTTCTTTTTCTCTGATATTTGTTTCAGTCTGCATATCTGTATATTCAAGAATGTATAGATTTTGGAAAGCACGCCTGGATTTACAGTTCATCTTTTGAATCCATATTTCTTTCTTAGAAAAAGTTTATTTAAATTACATTGGTGGCATTGTGTGCTTAAGCAGTTCAGACATGATTACCCCCAGTGACACGCTTACTGCATTCCCATATACAGAATGACTTTCAGCCTAAGAAACATTTGTAAGACGACTACTACCAAAACCAAAATGATCAATTGTTTTATACTGGTCCAGTTTTCAGCTTCGTTTCTTTCTGCAAGTCAACTGAGGGATATTTCTGCATTACCAGAAGATGCCATTTCAGTTTACATCTTAAACTATACTTTGTCCCCAGATGATGATGTAAAATGAATTGCATTCAGGCAGAGGCTTCTCAAGCACAACTGCTTCATTTAACAGCAGCATATAAGTATTCAACTCCCAATCCCTGGAGTTCTCCCTTTGCTAACAGTTATAGCGTCAGACTTAAACTGGCAAAGTATTCTGGAGAATGCAGTTTTTCTGAGCCAATTAACTTATATTGTGCAATATACAATATAACAGTTTTTTCTGTTTTAGACAAGGCAACCAAGAAACCCAAAGAAATCAGAAAAAGTCTCTTGTCAGCTTCTGAGATAAGAATAAAAAATTAAATTCAGGGTTTCTCTGAGATTTTTGGTAATTTCAAATGGAGCAGGAATTCCTGTCTTCATCTATTTGTCTTCAAGAAGTTTTCTAACAAGCTTATTCACACTTAATCTTTCAAATTCTGTAGAATATACTAGAAAAGGAATAGAAGTTTCCATATTGATGCAAACTTCTGTGAAATTCTACCATTACAGAAATCTTAATGTGAGGACTCAGAACTGATATACCGTGCACTAAATTTTCAAAAAAGAGGAATATAAATTTTTTATTTTATCTGAGTGCTTTCCAGATATTCATGGATACTGTTACACAAGAGCCCTCTCATCTAAGGAAATCTTGTCAGGAATTTATTGATAAGGAAGAAAGGCATAAAAGGATTAATTATATGCTCAAGAAAACCAAGTTTTGTGACAGAAGTGAATTCTGCTTCTCTGCCTTCAGAGGATCAGTGTTTCCTCCTGGACTTGGCTGGATTTGTAATGAGGTGTACCTGTGTGATTTTGTAAACTCCTCATTTTGTTCTGTTTCCTGTAAACTCCTCATTTTGTTCTCATTTTCTGTCCTGAGAAGACTCAAGGAAGAACTTAACTATGCTAACTGAAGTAGTTAACTACACCAGTCAGAGATTAGACTTGTACTCTCTGTTTTGAGATAGTAGAAAATAGCTGGTAAGGAGGTGAAGACAGATTAAAAGAAGACATGCACTGGGTCAAGAAAACAGCCTCCCTGAAAACCTGCAAGCTGATGACAGTCATTAATTTTAAAAATATCAATATTTCTTGACATCAGTTATTTTACTTACTATTGTCTGGTCTTGTACAGTATCTCCCTTATGAAAGTGTATTGAGAAAGGATAATTTCACAAATACCTCATAACTTTTCAGTCAGTCTTTCAATTTGGTTGTGTCATGCATGCAGTGGGAATTGCATGGATGGCTGATCATCTTTAAGTTTTTCATATTTTAGAGCTGTTAGAAAAACAGAAAAAAATCGGTGTCACCCATGGGTTTTTATGTTCTGGTGAATTGTATTTTTAGGTTCTGATGGGAAAAAAAGCTAAGCTTAATTATTTCAGATTTTTTTTTAGAGGTGTCCTGGTTTCAGCTGG
>NW_008794595.1:482816-489006 GCF_000699145.1 Aptenodytes forsteri | reverse complement strand
CATCCCACGGGGGTGGTGAGTGAGCGAACGGCTGTGTGGTGTTAAGCTGCCTGCCGGGTTAAACCACAAGAGGAATCCCAGAGTATAACGATGAACAAACAGGCAATGTATTTTATGTACTTCTCTTTAGGACTTAGTTATGCCACCTGTTTTATTCACTGTCGTGCAAGAAGGTCATGTGCCTTCAGTAAGTGGGCATACCCCAGGCTATGCTATTTCCTTGTTGATTGTATGTGATATAATATCAGTTCAGTGCTTGATATTTTTCCAACTTATAGAGACCAGCATGAAATACAGGCATCTTATGCTCATTTTAGGCTAGAGAAACGTGTGTAAAGAGAAAGTAACTTTGAAACCTAGCCAATAAAATGTTTCATTCCCAGCTAAGACCATGGTCTTTTCATTTGCAGAGTGGCAGAGAGTCTGCTCTGCTCTTAGGGCAAGAAAATTCAGGAGTAGCCAAAATTCTTTTCATTTGCAGTTGTTTTTTATGTTGTAGCCTTAGTTGTTGATGCTAAATTTCTATCCCATCACTAAAGATTAGAAAACTGCTTTAATTTTTGCATTACCCATTAATGGTATGTTCAGGATGTCATGCCACTGTAGACATCTTTCTGTTTTCTGTAAGAAAGGAGACTGCATTATATACTTTACTTCTATTAATGGTGGAGGCCACTGGTGATTCCTGTATTTCTAAACCTTTGGGGCATTTACACCTATACACATCATAAGAGTCTTCTTCAGTGACTGTATTTTGGTACCAGAAGAGAAGGAAGTTAGCAAACCATTTTGGATATAAGAAAGCTAAAACTTTGTATGTTCCAGTTCACGGTCAAGATGTTAAAACTAACCAAAATTTTTTCTATTGAGACTAAAAACTAATAAAGAATAAAAAAATAGAATATAAAAACAGTAAAGAGAAAAGTGAAAGAATAAAGAATATGGAAAAAACCCTATGAAATACTGAAAACTGTTTTATAGCTCTTGGTCTCCAGAATATCTTTTGTCATATATTCAGTTGTTCTCAGCAGGGATCATTATCATTTCAAGGTCTTTCATGTTTTTCTCCTTTTATGCTGTTAGTTTTCAACAAGACGTTAACAATAATTTCCCACAAACACTGACATACAGGTGTCCCTTGATGCCTATCCAAATGAGTGGTCAATAAAGAGATTAACAGAGTAATACTCACTCTACACATTCACACCTCTGTGGAAGGCTAAGGTTCTTTTCAAGCATCTAGGTGTGAAGTTGAATGTTCAAAGTCAAGTTATATGTCTTTACAGATCATAGAGTTTGTTGAAGTGACTGTTGAGTCAATAGTCATTAGAACTTCTTTGCTTGTAGAAATGTTCAATTCTGCCAAATGCAGTTGCTCAATTGACCTCTTGGCCAACAATTACAATTACAAGGTGCATCTCCTGCACAAGATAGATGAGAACATAGTCTTCTATGCTAACAATAAGAGAAACAAGTTTCTTGCAGATCTGTTCACAGCTCTTCTTTCTTTTTCCTTTTAGGTCCCACAATTTTGAGTCATCTGCCTAAACTGATAACAGTCCCTTCTCACTCAACTCTTTCAACGTCCACTCAAGGTCTGTTTTAATCTACCACTCTTCTATTGATCAGGCTTCTGCTTTTCTCTCATCCTGCAGTTCAGACATTTGTTGAGGAGTATTTTAAAATTATCTACCTTTAGAGACCCTATGGTCCAGTGGGATGTAAAATTAGAACTGTATATATTAATGAGTCTCCTTTTGAAATATTAAGTACCTGATTATTTCTTCCTCTAGCTATGAAAGCTGTTTTCTTCTTGCCATTACTGGTGCTAAGAGGAGGACAAATTCAACTATATGAAGGATGACCCTTCTTGCATCTGTTTTTCAGAGGGAGAATCTCTCTTCTAATATAGCCAAAATTTCTCTCCTTTTGTCTGCAAGAGTTAAATTAGGCTTCCAGTTTTTCTTCCTGAACTTGAGACCTCTGAAATAAACATTTACCTTTCATACGTTCAAAGTGAAGAACATTGTTGATATTCACAGGTCCACAGATATCAGGAAATTTCCTATGGTGTTCATTTTCCAAATTTAGCCATTTCTACTCAATGGCTGTCCAAATGGATAGTGGCCTGAATTGAGTTTTGCTATGAAACTGCTGAAATGGATCTCCCTAATAAAATCAGGGCATAATGCACCAGAGGTCAGGCAATATTACTGGCATTGTTGGGAAAATTTTTCTTCATTTTCTGTCATACCATCACCAAATGCAATATTTTGGATTGCTGAGGGCCACTATTGTTCTGCAGTTGCTGATTGCTTTAAGTGCTCCAACACTGCTCCACTGGGTAGTTGTTAAAGCATTTTCTTGGATTTATTTAAAGTGTGAATGTACATTTGGACTATCAATAGAAGAAGAGAAGGATAATCTTTGAGATTTTGGGTCAAAAAGAACAAGTTTTGTGGCTGCTTTTCTCTTTTAAAGCTCTTTGGTGTTTCTAGACGTACATTTCTTTAGATGAACAGGAATAGAAATGTTGTTACCTTATATATCTATATGCTGGGCATAAGCAATTGTAGAATATGAATGTGTCCTGTGTGACTAGGAAAAGGAAAAGAAGGCTGTTGTCATGTAACAAAGTGTAAGTGCAAGCTTTATGTTAGTGTGCATATGGACATTTGAAGAGCTCTCATTTCTTGAAGTACTGCTCTTATTGCTGATGAGGCTCATCATTTTTTGGCTAAGTTATCTTCAAGTATAATATGTGCCTCTGGATTCTGAGAATTATGTTATGAGGAAGGTTTGCACATGTTGAGTTATGCACATGCACTTGTTGCACCTGAACAGTCAGCATGGGCATCATGATTGACTAATCTGATTGCCTTCTATGTTGGAATGATTGGTTACGTGGGCCAGAGTGAGCCTGTAATGTAATATAACTCAACTTTAGCAAGACTTTTAACATCCTTTTCAACTGTATTTTTATTTATAAGCTGAGATGAATGTGTTAGATGAATGGGTTGGTAGATGGATTGAAAAATGAGCTGGCGTTTGGACTCAGAGGTTAGTAATTAATGGCTCAGCTTCCAGATGACAACCAGTCAATACCGCAGCCTTTCTTATTCAGTTATTTTCATCAATGATCAGGAAGACAAGATAGAATGGACCCTCAGCAAATTTGCACATGAGGCTAAATTGGGAAGGGAAGGTTAAGTGAGATGCTGGACAGAAAAACGTTGAGAAACTTAGAGGCTGGACCAACAGAAACTTAATAAAGTTTAAAAAGAGAAGTGCAAAGTCCTGCACTTCAGACAGAATAACCAAGTGCATCAGTACAGCCTGCAAACTAATTGACTTAGTAGCAGCTTGTTGTGGTTTAACCTCAGTCGGCAACTGAGCACCACGCAGCCGCTCGCTCACTCCCCCCCAGTGGGATGGGGGAGAGAATCGGAAGGGTAAAAGTGAGAAAACTCATGGGTTGAGATAAAGACAGTTTAATAGGTAAAGCAAAAGCCGCGCATGCAAGCAAAGCAAAACAAGGAATTCATTCACTACTTCCCATGGGCAGGCAGGTGTTCAGCCACCTCCAGGAAAGCAGGGCTCCATCACGCTTAACGGTTACTTGGGAAGACAAACGCCATCACTCTGAACGTCCCCCCCTTCCTTCTTCTTCCCCCAGCTTTATATACTGAGCATGATGTCACATGGTATGGAATATCCCTTTGGCCAGTTTGGGTCAGCTGTCCTGGCTGTGCCCCCTCCCAGCTTCTTGTGCACCTCCAGCCTTCTCAGTCGGTAGAGCATGGGGAGCTGAAAAGTCCTTGACTAGTGTAAACACTACCTAGCAACAACTAAAACATTGGTGTGTTATCAACATTGTTCTCACCCTGAATCCAAAACACAGCACTGTACCAGCTACTAGGAAGGAAATTAACTCTATCCCTGCTGAAACCAGGACACAGCTCTACTGAAAGGAGAGGTTATATTGGACTGCAAGCTGAGTATGTACGGAATGCTATCATCACAAATAAGGCAAACTGGGCTACACTGGAAGGAGTGCGGAGAATATATCAAAGGAAGCTATTATTCCTTTATACTTCACACTGAGGGGGCTGTACCTGGAGTGTTTTGTTCATATCGGCCTTACAGTTCACGAAGGATGTTGAAAAACTGGAAAGGGTCCAAAAGAGGGCTATCAAGAGTATAACATGGTTAGAGACCTGGAGCACATGATCTTCAACGAGAGATGACTTAGCCTGGTGAAGGAAAGGCTAAAGAGACTTTTAATAGCAGTCAGTGAAATGTGAAGGTAAGCTACAAGGATGATGGAGCTTGAACTCTTCTTAGTAGTGGCATTTTGTATATTAAAAGGCAAAAGCTACAAGTTTCAGCTTCAGTGTGGACATTAGAAAAGGTGCTTCTTCTGGACGGTCATCGAGCACTGGAAGAGTTTATGAAGCTGGGTGATGGAATCTCCATCCTTGGGGTTTTTTGAAACTTGTCTAGACAAAGCCAAAGCTGACCCAATCTAGTACTGGTTGTGGTCCTACTTTGAGTGAGATGTTCAACTGGGTGACCTCTAGACATCCCTTGTAATCAACATTTCTATGATTCTATGCCTTGTACTACTGGATACTTGCATACTTTAGTTGTCCTTGTACTCCAGATTGGGTGAAAAAATGCAGTCAGGGACTGTGACCACTGTGTTTATTACACATGTACACATGATAGTAAAGGAATTCAATGATTAATTAAATATTTCCTTTTCTTCCCATGAGCATCGGAAGATTTACATATGGAGACAAGAAAAACTTTACTGTCATAATCCCTAAACAGTAGCAAGAAACATGTTTCATTATCTCCATTCCCTGGGATTCCTAATAATGTTTGTATAAATTAAAAACTGTTAATACCAGAACACTGTAATTGATTAGCTTCTGTATGTTTACAGCTCTCTTTAATTGCTTAAAAATGCCATTTGTCAGCTTCATGTTCTATTGACAATGTTATCGATTTATCTGATTTGGGCTTTGTCTTGTCTCTCGTACATAAAACTCACATATGCAGTTCAAATGGGAAATGACTCTATTGATTTCCTTAACTTGAGCCCAAATGCTAAAGATTTTTGGATAAGCTTTCTCATTACTTAAGCCAAAATCAATAAGAGAGAGCATCTTTTAATGAAAGAGCAGTTTGAGCAACGTACTTCAGAAATGGTGTCCTGTTCATCCTTTGCTTTACAAATCGATCTCCTTGGTTCCTTAAGTGAGGTCCAATTGGTTGACATTGTGGTTTGTCTTTGTGTGTAAACTTGCAGCTTCAGAAAAGAGAAGATGAGCTACAGAGACAGCAGAAGGAAACACTTCCTCTGAGACAGAAAAAGGATGATCTTATTGAGGTACCACACTATATGTTGTAAGTGTGTTCTGTAAAATTCTGTCTTTTTATGGCCATTTTTTAACTATATAATTTATGGGAAAAATAATACGCTTTTCAGTCCTATCTTTGTCTATTATTATTCCTTTGTGTATTGCTATCACACTATTTAAAAATATTACATACTTAAATGATACAAGTAGTTAATCTGGAACTATCACCTTCTTTTATGATTTTTCTGCATAAAAAACTATCACGGACTAGAATCCAATCACATTGCTTTGTTAACCTGTTAATTTGTTCTGGTTTTATTTCAGCTCTAGCCTCAAGAAATTAGATTTAGCAGCTCCAGACTAAGCTGTGTTAAATGAAATCTGAGATAAAAAATGGAGAGCTGAAGTTGAAGAGCTACAGAATGAACTGGGTATATCCAGCTAGTTATATGGGCAGGCCAAATGTTCAGGTACTGTACTAAGATATCATTAACTGCCCTGAACTACATAAATTAAGCTGATTATGCCTTCACTTAATTAACTGAGAATGACCTATTGATGTATAGGCAGAGCAAGATAGAGACTACATGCTGCACTGTACTAAATTTATAGGTTTTCAATTAGTTCTATTATTGACTGAGACTACTTAGAAAAGGAGTTTACTTTTATGTTTTGTAGCAGGTCTTTAAATTAGTAAGTTATTTGAAAATGTTCTGTTTGTATGCTCTTGAATTATTTGAAAAATGATCCAGTGAAAATTGTTTATTCATCTAAATGTATAATTTTTGCCTCATGGCTGATTAACACCTGCACAATATATTAAC
>NW_008794595.1:477788-482787 GCF_000699145.1 Aptenodytes forsteri | reverse complement strand
AACTGCTGTTATGACTTCTTATAAGAATTGATTAATCATCTCCATAATATTAGTCATCTCCAATTTTAGTTAAGCTCCATTTGAAAAAGAAGTTTTTACAGTCTTACATACATTACCTGATAGCATTACTAAGTGTGTATTAAATACTCTCAGTAATATATTTACAGATTTTGTTCAAAGGAAAATGTGAATTTGTCTAATGTAATGATTATTAATCTCCATTTGAAAAAGAAGTTTTTACAGTCTTACATACATTACCTGATAGCAATTTACTAAGTGTATTAAATACTCTCAGTAATATATTTACAGATTTTGTTCAAAGGAAAATGTGAATTTGTCTAATGTAATGATTTTTATTACGCAGAACTATGGAGTCAATTAGTATTTAGATACAAACTGACTTCTGCTTTAGACATGCTTTGAAAAAATCACGCAGTTAGAAACCAAAGATAGGAAAAAAATATAGCTGTTAATTAGTAATACTACTGCAAATTTTGGAGAAAAGTAATAAGCTTAAAAATGTTAGCATGTAATAATAGAACTGTTACATCAGTTGATGAATCTTCTGTAATGTTTCTATTTTAAAAGAGATTTATTTCAAACATAAAGAAAGTAATAAAACATCCTACAGATAAGATTGCTTATTAATATACCAAGGAAAATAAAATATCACATACGCTTAAGAAATAGACCCTGACTACTCATGTTTGAGTCCCTGAACAACATTTTCTTTAGCTCATTCTTAAATATAAATTTTTGGGGGTAATGTACCGCTCTACAGGTTCCAATTGTCCAAGATATATTTCTATAACCAAAGTTAATGTAAAACCTGCATTTTTTCAAAAATGGTATACTAAATGGAAGGATGTGTAGGGTCTTATCATCCCCTGGGGCTAGGTTGCTGTCTTTATTCGTGTAGTTCCTTTTAAGCTTGCAAAAAATTAAAAAATTGTATGTACCTAGATTATAACATGTAACTGTATTTTTTTAAGATTAATTTCCAGCTTTTAAAATGGTAATGATTCTTTGATTTGAGTTTTCATCTTGATGCATGCCTATGATATTCAGTTACCTTATGCCATAGCATTAGTCTGAGGATTTATGGTTAAACCTGCCCTTTGTAATTCAGTGATGACCTTATTAAAATATTTCGTGAGGTTTTCCCAGTCTATATTGAAGATGACTACATTGTCTACATATGCACCACTTACTTTTCCTTCAGATGTGGTCCATAAGCCTTTGGTATGTACTGGTCATACATGGAACACAAAATGCATTGTGGTAAATTGATCTAGGTCCTTGACTTAGGTTCTAACTAACTACAGGTAGACTAGAGTGGCAGCCCCAACATCTGGTGCTCACTGCTGTCCAGCTGCTTTGACTATCACTGACTGACCAAGCCAAGTCTCTGTTTTGTCCCCGTTATTGACACGTGCATTAACATGTGAAACTTGTTATTCTTCTCTATGATAATTTCCATAATTGTTTTGTTGTTACTGATTCATTTATTGTCTTATTGGTAAATGGCTTATGACTTCTACCACTTGCCTAACACCTGTTTGGCCCTTAGTGTTTTACCTGCATTCTCCATCCAGTTAATTTTTATTCGCTTCTTGTACCTCAGATCTTCCCCTCTTAGCCCATCTCTCTCCCTTTATCCTCCCTCTGTTAACATTTGCCCCGGCCTCTGCCTATTTTTTTCTCTCCTATTTCTCATTGCCATTTCTAATTATCTGGCTCATTTTTTAATCCTCATATCTAGCACTTAGATCTGTTTCTGTAGGAGGTCTTACTCTGTGGATTCTTCATATACAGGATGGTCGGAAATGACACTTTTCTGCCGTGCTATTTTTCTTTCCCTTTTCTCTTTTCATCAGTCTGAAGCAGTTCATTCACCTTGCTCATCTTGTTTCTTTTCTCTGGCATCACAAACTCTTATCCACCCACTCACAGCCTTAAGTTATCCACACTGTTTACTTCCTTAACTTCTTTTCCCAGTTACCTGAGAAATCTCTCCAAATGCTCATGACTGTCATCTCTCTTCTTTTCTCCTTTACTACCACCATCTCACTGAGCAAACATTTCAAACTAAAGTAGTAAGATCTTTTTCCTGTTCCATCATTTGGACCATGACACTTTTTATTCTTCTCATTTTGTGTCTCATGAAATTATTTTTTTTTTCCTTAACCTTCATGGGTTTTTCTCATTTCTGCCACTTGTCATTTGCTATGTCACTTTCTATGTCACATATTTCAAATTCCTCCTTTTTTCCAGTGATGTCAGAGTGAAATAGCAATTTATTTGTCTGCTCCTTCATTGGCTGTCTTTATACTTTCTTCCATTACAATCCTGAAGCATGCTCTATGCTTCTTGGATTCATCTTCTTCTTAAACTTGTTCCTGTTAGTTCACCTTACAGTGATCTTTAAATAAATTGACCAGTCAGTGATTGCTCAATTTTGCATCAGTGGAAGAAAACTGCTGAATGACCCTTTCCTCTCTTTCTTGTCTCCCTGACAAGAATCCAGACCTTTGCATAATGTGTGACCATCAGGTTTTACAGCTTGCATATTCATGTTGTGATATTTTAATTACAGTGTTCAGGTATCTCTTCTTCCTATTTATCACATTCACTTACGATTAACTTCAAATTGGATTACAGATTAATTAGGTCAGGAATCATGCCTACTTTTGTGATTTTTTTTATTGGTCCAGCGTAAGAGGCTGCACCTTTATTTACAAATGTAACAGTAATGCTGGTAGTTAGGATCTGCTGGTAGTAGGGATTCTCATGCTACCTGTGCTCCCCCAAATAATTCTCAGGAATGGTTCAGGAGTTTGTATAGGCATAGGCTCATTTCCAATAGGCAGTCTACATGTTTAATACCGTGGATGCTGGATGATCCATGATCATTGGCCTCAGTGACAAAGAGTAGTTCCTGGCACGTTTAATTTACTGGTATGGATGTATTCTGTCTTGATCCTGACTGACTTTTGATCGCTGCCTTTGCACAAAAAATAGTAGTTCCACTAATAATTGCAACAATTTAGGCTGAAAGAAGATAAAATGGGATTTGTAGTATTATTTTCATAAACTGAGAATAGGTCTGACCGTAAGTCATATTAAATGATTAACAAGTTCCTATCTGTGTAGCACAACATGTAGTATATATTTTTCAGAGAATGATACATAATTATTTCTGCCTAGATATTTGCAAGCCTGTCAGAAATCAAGGACTGGTGCTAAAATCCCTTTTCTAGCATGATTTTGACATGTAAGCTAAGGTCATCAGAATTCTGTAGTTGTCCTTGAAGGATATTTCAGCATCACAGGCAGTGATGGGTGTAGGCATTCATACTGAATGACAAACATATCATTCCCTCATTCTGACAAAACTCTTAGAGCTGTATCACCCTGCATCCTAGGTTGTAGTTCTTGGACTGTAGATTTCTCGAAGAGGTGCACTAGAGAAACTCAACTTTGCAGGTTACAGCTCATTACATCTGTTGCCTGTTCCTGAATGTTTCTGTCAGTTAGGTAAGAGATAAGGAAATATGACAAAGAAAAAATGCTCACTGGAAAATGTGACAAAGGAAACTATTTATGCTTTTTACTTTAATACTCTCTTCTTCAATTGTCTATCCTTATGTCTTGCTTTGTCCCCACAGACAGATGTGTTGCCATGTATATTACCCTTTTATCACTGTATTTCTCTCTTTCTGAAAACCTTTTTCTGTAACTTTGGATAGCTACTTTTCAGCTCAGAGTTTGACTTTGCAACAAACCCAGGGCTTTGTGATCTTCTTCCTAACCTCCTTCTGGAACAGTTGCTTCATCTCTAATACGAGATGCTTAAGGCATCAGTTTATGCACTTCTACAGAACAAACTCTCTATTTCTCTACGACTGTTTTCTTTACATTGTTCTTATTTATTTATTGTATTTTCCAAGCATTTTTCTTAAATGACATAATGCAGGTATAGTTGGACCTTAGCCTACCTGTCTTCTGTTGACATCTTCTTAGAAGAGCAGAACCATAGGACAGCTCTAGAAAATGCATCCTTTGAATGTCCTATCTTGGCAAAGTAATTGGTGGAACTGAATATGCAGTTCCAAGTCGCCACTCTGCCAGTCTCAGTAATACTGGCAGCCTTCAATGAAGCCGCTACTACGCTTAGTGTTCTGGCAGATTTCTCTTACAGCAAATCATCATGTTTTCTGTTGTTCAGTTGGACAATATCTACCTGGAGATGTCTGTGTCCTTTGAACTCTCTTAATGGAAAACAGAAAACAAAGATGATTGTCCAAAGGATACAAAGTTACTTCAGCCTTCCAGGCATTGGAACTAGAGGATAAAAAGGTAAATGGTAAATTGCTCTCTTGACTCAAACTGAATTCTGATAAAATTGATCCAGAACTTCAGATATCTTCGGTATTTAGAGGAGAATACAGAAGTGACAGTTACAAAGACATGTTCGTAACTAGTTCATCAAAGAGTAAGTGGTCAGTGGCTCAAAGGCTGATCCACAAGTATAATGAAGAACAGATTTAGGCCCTATGAGAGGTACTACTGAAGTGTGACATATCAGACAAGAAAAACCCAATTAGATAATTAAAAAATTGCAAGACAATAGAGTGAGAAAAGAAGTAAACAACAATTAATTACTAAAAGGTGATTTAGCAGCTCTAAGTAACTTGATAGAGTAAATTATAAAAACCCTACTCTTAAGAAAAAAGTAGAAAGCATTGGACGAGGTACAATATATCATGTGACCTAAAATATGAGTTTGGCAAAAAAACCAATCTGAAGTATTTTATGATCCAACCACCAATGGTATAAGGCTATACAAAAACACTTCTTGAAGAAATACTAGTAACTTTTCTTCAGTTACATAATAGATGATCTGGATGAGGGGATTGAGTGCACCCTCAGTCAGTTTGCAGACGACACCAAGTTGGGCGGGAGTGTTGATCTGCTCGAGGGTAGGAAGCTCTGCAGA
>NW_008794595.1:448795-477113 GCF_000699145.1 Aptenodytes forsteri | reverse complement strand
TGGTTAAACATTGGAAGAGGCTGCCCAGGGAAGTGGTTGAGTCCCCATCCCTGGAGGTATTCAGAAGACGTGTAGATGAGGCACTTAGGGACATGGTTTAGTGGGTGGTGGTGTTGGGTTGATGGTTGGACTGGATGATCTTAGAGGTCTTTTCCAACCTCAATGACTCAATGATTCTATGATACCACTCCACGATCCAGAACTGCATTTAAATCTATCCAGAATTCTGTTACAATATAGAGGTTCTGTACCCAATAGTTATTTAACTCAGACCTCAGAATTTTTCCTGTATTCTTGCCCAGTGTCTTCCACTGGGAGATGAAATTTATACATTTTCTTAGAATGCTTAAAAGCATACCCCTACTTTCCCAACTTTGCTCTTTTTTTCATTTGATCATAGAAAAACTAGGATATTTTTTCAGTTTTTTAGTTCTTTTACTTTTAGAGATCTAATTTCTCCCATATGATCATTGTAAGTAGTGCTTTTCACTGATTTATTTGCAGTTATAATGAGTGAAGGACTAGTTTGGCAAAAAATGTTCTGTGATAATTATGAAAGACTTGTATTACAAATATGGTATGGATTATCAACAGTTATATCAAAAAACGTTCCAGAGGATTTCTGGAACCATAGGTAATGGCACTGATGTTACAGTAAAGAAATGTTATACAGTTATGCATTTTTGTTAAACTATTTTTCATAATCATAACTGAACAAATGATTATTCTGGGCTGACTTACTCATAATTTCATCACCATACATGTTTCCCCTCCCCCCAACTTTTCCATAATTGCAAAAAGTTATGTAAGAAAAGAACAATTATTTTATTTTTTTTAATATAATCTTTCTATAATGTATGTGTTTTTCAATGTACTAGTATGTTGCTGTACAAATCAGGATAGTTTATTGACAGATGTATCAATTTTTAAAGTGAGTATTAATGTTTTTTATGTTGCTGTATAAAAGGTGTACGTACAGCCATGAAGCTCACAATTCTGCAACTTTTTGGACTCCTTTTATATAAGCATTCAGAAGAATCAAATACAAAATACTTATTTAGTTTGTCAGATTGTATCATGTACTGACAAAATATCGTCTTACAAAGAATGCCACACAGTGTAACTACAAGAAAATTAATATACTGCAAAAAGGCCCAAGCTCTGTGCACGTAAGTACATGAATTTTGAGTCTTTCCCAGACAAAATTATTGCCTGGGTTTTCACTAGTATTCTTCATCAATTTACTTGAGCTACAGCTAACTTATAACTTTACAGATAAAATGACTGTACAGGCATCAGATGGATGGAAGGTAAGATGGGTATCTTAACCAATGGTTGAATCGAAATATAAAGAAAACATTCTGAGTTGTCTTGCAAAATTAAAAAAATACTGCTGGAAGGTACTGGGTCTGGATGGGATGAAGTTAATTGTCTTCATAGCAGCCTATATGATGCTGTGTTTTATATTGGTGACCAAAATAGTGCTGATAACACACCGATGTTTTAGTTATTGCTGAACAGTGCTTCCACAGGATCAAGGCATTTGGTGTTTCTCACTCTGGCTCCCCTGGGGAGTAGGCTAGGGGTGGGCAAGAAGTTGGGAGGGTACACAGCCAGGACAGCTGACCTGAACTGATCACAGGTATATTCCATGCTGTATAACATCATGCTCATCAATAAAAATTGAGGAGAAATGAGTCTGGGAGAGGTAGCCATTGCTTGAAGGCTGGTTGGGCATCGGTCTACTTGAGGGAGATGGTGAATGATTGCCTTTGATGCGATGACTTTTTTTTGTTTTGTTTTCCTTCCTCTTTCCTTCACATATTAAACTGTCCTAATCTCAACCCACAAGTTTTCTATCTTTTGCTTTTTTAATTCTCTTCCCTGTCCTGCCGGGGGACCAGTGTGTGTGTGAGTGAGGGAGTGGCTGTGTGGTGCCTAGTTGCTGGCTGAGGTCAACCCACCACATCGGGAAAGGAAAGTCTTGATTTTCCTATGAGCTTTTACAATTTTATTAATTTTTAAGACAGAGAAAATAAAAGACTAGCTTCAAAAAATTGATGAAATGAAACTGATTGTATCTTTTCCTCTTGTAAATACATTGTAGTGGTTATAGCAGTTATTGGGAGCTAGGAGATGAGATGTGACCCAACGTCAACAGAGACTAGCAGTGGAAATGGTCCACCTTTTCTTTAAAATAACTACACAGAAGATATCATAAGTATTCTAATGTTTAGAACTATGGTTTTGGGTTTTTTTTGCCTCCCAAACTAATTAAGTAAAAAGCAAACAAGGAAAATGCTAAATGCACGTGCAACCCTACCCACTGTTTCTTTGCAGAGTAGTTTTTTTTCATCTAGGGTGGTTTCCAATCCAGAAGCTTTCAGTGGCTTTTAGAATTGCCAGGGTTTTCCTACTGGACCATGTACAGGTCCTCTCAGGGATGATGCAATCCCTTTGTCTATCCTGCATTTCTCCTTCCTCTTTCTTCACTTCTCCCAGATGTCCTACTCAGAGTGGGCAGCAGCCAGGACAGCGTGATTAGGGCACCTTACATGCTGCACAGACAGCCTTTGAAATGAACTGTTATAATATGGTACACAGAGAAAAAGAAAAATACATGTTAGTTCTCCTATCTACCATCACACTAGGTTTCTAATTCCCCATCTGAAACAAGTGAAGATTTGCATCCAAGGCTCTTGCTGCACAGGCAAGTACTTTTACCAGTATCAAACAAAAAAGGAGAAAGTGTCATCCCTCCCTCACATCTGACTGAATAAAAGACTTCAGTTCTTTCCTGAAATCAGTCCTGAGAAGTTATATCAAAATAAATAGTTATCAGATTTCAGAACCTTTTCACAGTTGTTGCTGAAACCAATCACTGTATTTCAATTCAGTTTATGAATCACTGCAGAAATGTCCAAACTGGATTTTTCTATGAATAAAAAAATCTGCTAAAAAATTGACTTGCACTACTTTTCTGTAATGAATTGAGAACTATCAAGATCAATCAGATTGGTATTAAGGGCTACCAAAAACCTGAAGGGGGAAAAAGTAAGATGTTTTAAAGATAAAATAAGAAAAGGAATAATAAAATAAAGTATCTTTTCAAAGACACTTTAGCACCATGTGGGTTGAGTGAGAGACTATCCGTGCCATGCCATGCCATGCCATGCCATGCCATGCCAGACCAGACCAGACCAGACCAGACCATCTTTTTGTGTTTGGTTTGGATTCTCTTTTGTCAAAATTATATTTTAAAATCAGTTCTCATACAGTATATTGACACTCCCCTTCTCAGAGTTCCTGAATTGACAGTAGCCAACCTGACGGAAGAGAGAAGCACAATAACATCATAGAAATACAAGTAACACAGGGAACTGAAGAATCTTAAAACTAAGCAAACACAACCTAGGGGAACAATAGGGTTTTGCAAGTAATGGATGGGAAGGAAGGCTTGGGAGAGAGGTCAGTGAGAGCTGTGAATTGTTTTGGGAAGTCATCACAGTATGCAAGTCCTTTTGGAAAAGGAATTGGAGAAATGGAACAGAAGAGCATTGAAAGTGTCTTTCATCATGAGATACTGTAATCCTGCTTAAGGAAGTAGAAGTATTTTGAGAGAGAATATGCTGAGATTATATTAATCCCCCTTCTCAGATCATACTGAAAATGTGAATGTCTGGGAGAGGAACATGTTAATCAATTTTTTGTATATAGAGGGGGAAAATGGGGAACCCACACTGAATAGTAGATTTTTATTTATTTGTTCATATTTATTGATTTATTTAAATATTTATCAGTACTTCCTTAACTCAAAATTGACCTTCTTACATTTGTACTCAGTAAGTGCTAAAACCTAACAGTATTTTAAAAAAAATTGAACAAAGTATTGAATATATTGAATGTATTGAAGGTACCCTCACCATGTTTGCAGATGACACCAAACTGAGGGGAGAAGTAGATGCGCCAGGAGGAAGAGCCACCAGAGAGACCTCAACAGGCTGAAAGACTGGGCCAGCAAGAATCGCATGTGGGAATCCCGGTGGAGAGCAAGCTGAATGTGAACCAGTAGTGTGCCCTTGCAGCAATGAGGGCAAACGTGTCCTGGGCTGCACGAGCAGGATTTTGGCCAGGATCAACGGATGTGATTATTTCAATGAACTTGCTGCTTGTTAGGCTACACCTGTAAAATTATGTTCAGTTTTGATTTTCTTCAATGCCAGAGAAAAATTGAAAAATTGGAGAGGACTTAATGGGGGGGCCACCAAGATGATTACAGTCTTGGAGAACTCAGTATATAAAGAAAGGTTGAAGTATTTGGGGTTTTTTCAGCCTGCAGAAGAGAAGGCTTGGCACAACTTAATCACAGTTTTCCAATACCTCAAAGGTTAAGCATAGAGAAGATGGAGGTTCTCTCTTCAAAGGGTGAATGGTGACAGGACAAGAGGCAAAGGGCACAGATGACTTCCAGGGAAATGCCAACTGATATAAGAAAAAAAATCTTCAACTTGGGAACAAGTAAAATTGGGAGTAGGTTGCCCAGAAAAATGATAGAATGTTCCTCATCGGAAATATTCAAGACTTGGCTTAACAAGGTGCTTGAGAACCTAATCTAGGGACGTGTTTTCAACAGGAAGTTCGAACAGATGAATGCTCAAGGTCCTTCCTGACCTAGACTTTCCTATGATTCCAGGTAGTGCTTTTGACAAAATGAGTTAAATCGAGTAATGAATGACAGTATATATTTATTATAAATGTCCTTAATTTTGTATGTTTTCAGTAAGATATGCCAGTATTGTAACTTTTTTGTGATGATTGCATCATCTATTTGCATTTATTTTGATATCTTTTTCCAATTTGTCACAATGACCTGCCATCTTCTAAGGTTTTTGGTTTTCTTTAATCTACAGTTTGATGAGTTCTCTACTCATTTACAAACAGTAAAAATTAATACTTCAATACTTTGGTAAAGGCTGATGGTCTGTGTGAGAAATCTGTAGAGTTTGTCAAGGGCTTTTAAAGCCTCAGTGGAGAGATTTTGAATTCTTTTAAAGTTCTTTCAGACTTAAAAGATCAATGACACAGCTTTTTTTTTTTCACACTTTTTTCCACTCTGATTTTAAGGTTTCTCAGTAATATTTATATTTATAGTATCTCAATAATACTGTATTTATTAACTATCTGTTTCCAACAGCAATCACAAACCACTTTAAAAAATCATGGTATGTAATTATAAGGTCTATAATGGAGATCAGAGTAACTGTGAACACAATAATGGTAGCAAACATTTTTAATGTTTATCGGTAGACAATACAGATGGTGCATTAGAAAAACACATTATTTTAATTAGCTAAGTTCCAGAAAAATCAAATCTGTTTGTCATACTCATTTCTTCATATTAAATACAAAGCAATCTGCATATGATTTGAGTTTGGATCTCATATATAACACTGTTCAAAAATTTTACAAAATAGTATTAAGATGAGATATTCTAAAACCCATCAAAATACTGCTTGCCTGTATTTTTAACAGAATATTTGTTTTAAAAGTGGTTGAGGACATTGCAAATATAGTTTGTATTTTTTTCAGTAGAGATTATAAAAAAGCAAGCAGCTAACTGAAGTACGTGAACATCTGTGGCAGCTTATCAATTTAACCACGGGAAATCTATTGCACAAGATACAGATGCACGTCAGAGACAAAGATCTCAAGGATCTTAAACCTTTGCAGACTATACTTTCTTTTTCACTTGTCCTGCTGAAATTTAATGTTGTCAAGACCTAATTATTTTGGGCAGTCATGATAGGAAGATCACTGTTTGCCCCATGAAAAGATTCAAATCTCTTCAGTGTGCAAGACACTTCTTGTTTTAGAATTCCTTTTTTCTGAATAATCTGTTTTGAAATATATTTCTACAGAAGTATTCTAGGCATTTAGCAATTTGAGAATAAAGGGCTTGACAAGGGTAGTGTACCTTTTATATCGCCAGCACTAGGCGGCAACAGGCCATGATCTGTTTTCACTAGGGGAAAATGGAAGAAGAAAAACAGAACCTGTTTCCTGGCTCTGCAAGAACAGCAAACAAATTAAGAATGATGGGATGAAATACTGTTCCTAAAAAGGCAAGTAGACACTTTGACTAGTTTCAGTGTATTTTCAAGGTTTAAGCTTGACAAAAATCTAGGGTGGAACTGCAAAAAAAGAATTCAGGCAGCAATTCTAGATTTGTGTTCAATGAGATTAAAAGTGAAGAATCCAGTTTGTAGTGTATATGTACTACTGAAGTATCAATCCAGGAGAGAATGAGAGAAGACATGGAAAATATCAACAGCAGGACAAAGGCTGATGGTAATAAAGGTAAATAATATGGGTTTGAAAGGAATCTCTTGACTAGATAGAAAATAATCGCCCTTAAATTTACTAATGCGATTTACTACTTAGATTTTACTCCCATTTCTCTTGGGAGAAATGAAGTAGTTAATGAGAGGTAAGGAAGAAAGTGGAATAGTAAAGGGAGAAGAGAAGGGAGTTCACTAATATTTTGTTCCTCATTTCCTAAGAAAATTAGGCATATGTGATCACACTTTCAATCCCTCCTCTACTGGATTCAAATTCAAAAGTGAAATACAAATCTCAAAGATAATTTTTTAAGTTTTGTGAAAGCTAGCAGCTACGTAGTGGAAATTCAGAATACAGCTCCCTTTGAAAGAAAGGTAGGTGTTAAGCTGTCTGACTGAAAGCTAAGCAAATTAAACACAGGGACCTGGTGAGGATCAGAGGAGCAATGTAACCTAATGGAGCACACTGAACTGGCTGCTTCTTAGACCACCAGAGGAGAACAATTAGCCTATTGTCCTTGATGTGACATCCACCAAGATGACTCAACAAAGATTCTCTCCCTGCAGTGGCATGTAGTGAAGATGTGTGGGACTTATTGTGACATACCAGGGCAACGAAGAGAATTCTGGGATTGTGTAGAACTTATGATGGAATGTGTTGAGAAGGAACAATAGTGGGGAAAGGAAGGGATCAAGGTAGACTGGGTAGGAACAAGTGTGGGACAGTAGAGGGAAAAGAGGATAAAGAAGCATATGTACAGTTTTCTGACTGAGCCCTGTGCTTTATCACCTCAGCGTATTCTGCATTTGTATTTAATCCTATTTCTAACTACCTTTTATGTGGGCATGCTCTCTATCCTGAGCCTGTACATGTGAATAGTAGCAAACTCCAGGTTGGACTAGCTGATGAGTAGGATAAGAGATGTGAATGCCAGCCACTAGAGAGAGAGAGAGAGAGAGAGACCGTGGTCTGAGGGACCCATGGATCTGGCTGCCAAAAAGTGGTGAGACCAGGGTCTGGGAACCATGCTTAAACAGAGTGTCTAAGGCCTGATGCTGGAGAGCCTGTAATGTGTGTGTGTGCATGCAAGACAGCTATCAAACTTAAGTCAGACCAGCTGATGGCTAGGAAGAGAGGTCAGAGAGCCAGCCTCCGGAGTGGGACCACAAGTCAGAGCTGAGGGTCTGGGGGCTGAGCAACTGGAGGAGACCAGGATCTAGGGGCCAGCTATGGGACAATCTTATGTTACATGTGTACGTTGAACTTCAGTCCTGATCAGATGGAGAGGAGAGAGAAGATGGGACCGTCTGTGCTGTTCATACTTATGTGAAAGCTGTTTGTGTTGATGTGGGTAGCGGTATAAGCCCTTCTCACTGTGCAATCTGTGTGGTTGGCCACGTATGTATGCATCGTGTGTGTGTGTGCGCGCACCTATTGGGAATACATACTCTACCTCGCTGCTGTCTGGACATAGAGACATGAAGCTGCAGGAGCCTTGTCTCTGTGGGGATGGGACAAGAGAAGTTGTGAAGTCCATCAGGTTCATCTACCTCTAACTGCACTGTTACATGGTCCATGTAGCAGCCCCTGTCTGGCTCACCCACCGACACAGGGTAGTGACAGACTGGACCTTGATGTAGTCTTTCCAGCTCAGTGGAGTCAAAGAGATGAACTAGGTAACAAATGATAAAACTTTACAGTAAGTTAGGCTTCATTACTCTTTCTGCTTGTGAAACCAGTAGTTCATGTGACTATTCTGACTTTTTTTTTTTTTTTTTTTAAATCAGAAGGATAATATCATGTCTGGACAATACAAAGTATTTTACTGGTATTTCATGGCTTGTATTAGAATCAAAGGAACTTTGGGCTGAATGCAGCTTTTCTCTTTCTGTTGCTTTCATTGTATTCGGAGATCTTGAGTTCAAGTAATAGGGACAATACCCAAGCATCAATAGATGGCTTTTTATTATTTAAGTATTCTGATGTTTTTGATTATTTCCTTTCTTTCACATCTATAAATCTAGATAAATCAATATTTATGCTTCAGCTAAGTTTAGAACTATATATAACTTGGAACTTTTTAGCAAGATAGATTTTGCTACCATCTTTGAACTTTTACTGACTTCAGAAGAAGTCAGTATTTGTGTTTTAGATTTTACAGAGGCTATTCAATGCCTATTTAGAACAAGTTAATGTAAGTTTCCCAGTAAAGCCCGTTGCAAAATGTTGCTAATTGATGTGCCATTTACCAGACTTTTAATTCTTTTTTAGAAATGGTCATGGTACTCGCAAACTCCTTTTTGCTCAGTTGTGGGTTTTAGTGTGCTTAATGTCTTAGAGAAAGACAATCAAAACTGTAAAATTAGCCTTTGTTAGACAACTCCATTGAGAATAAACTCTCTTCATTGGAAAATTATATTGAAACACTGAATTCTTATTTAATTTGAGACAATGTGAAGAGAGTTGAGAGTTATACCTTTTAATCCACAAAATGTAATGCTGTTTAAAGATTAAGTTTCAGAAGTGTGTTTATTAATGATAACTATAATGTAATGTTTTGCTAGAAGTTTTTTTCAGAAGATTTCAATTTGAAAAGCGTCAACATTTTTTAAACTTGGATGTTCAGAACTAGGTTCTCAAGTGTATGTTAGGTACATACAGCTTGATTATGAAAAATACTGCTTAATGCTCAAGATTGTACATCAATTATTTTTGAAGATAAATTACCCTTTTGAAGCTAGTAGCTAAGTAATGTTTAGATGTTATGCTAGATCACTCAGGATGTCAGCATCTTCCCATGACAGACTCCCAAGACAAATACAATTGTAGCTATAACCAGTCTGCAATGCATATTCTGCCCTAGATAACTTCTTAGAGCTCCTACACAGACACTACTCATTCTCTGAAAGTGAGAGCAAAATTAATGTTCCAAATAACAAACACAAACTATTTCAAAAAATAATGAATAAATTGTTTTCTTGCATTAACACTAAATCAAGGAATAATTACTGGAGCTGATAAAAGATCAGCAAATAATAGAGAGTTGGCTAATCAGGCTGATGGCAAAGATAAACTTTAAAATACCTTGTTGATTTTTTCATTTAGTGAATTTAATCATAATGTTATCTGAACACATTTACATACAATGTGCATGGACTGGGGGGATGTGAAATTTTATTTTACAACCACAATGCACTTATTTTTGCTCTTTGCATTCTTTGTCACTTTTAATATCTTTGGTGATTCTTGAAATATTTGGTGCTGCAAATATGACCTGTCGTTTCAACAAATGGACTGATTGAATCTGTCAGACTGGTGGAACTTACAGTAAATTCACTGCAGCACAAGTGAAACCATAAGAAGTTCTGTTGTCTTAAATAGCTGAATGTAAGAGTCATCTCTTTTCATCAAAATACTATGTACATTTAAGTACAAAAGAATAAATTTCATTTGTAAACACTCTGCATGGTAGAGTTAGAATACTTACACCGATATAAATCCATTTTTAAGTATCGAAATGGGAGCAGAAATACTTTCAACAAAAGTTGAAGCAGCTGAGTACTTTTAAAATGTTTGGCTGTAAATATGTTGAATATCGTACTGACCTACAGAAAAATAAAGATTTTGTTCTGGGAAGTCCAAAATGACTTCTTTTTTTTCCTTGATTCCGTTCCTTTTGAAAATAGAATGTTGACTATTAAATCAGAGACCTTTACAACAGAATCTGTTGCATGAAAATGAAACACACTGGTGTATTCAGCAAAGGTTTAGTAATTTGTCAAATACAACATTTAAGGTATATAATTGTCCTGTTTTTGTCACTGTCTTATTTAAAACAAAATGACCACATATTTTTTACAATATAGAATAAAATATGACTTTTTTTTCTGAGCTATATCAGAGTGAGTGATTGTTTTATATAGCTAGACATTTCTTTTTTCTTTGTAATGAATTTTATTGTACTTTGTAGCTTGCCAGTGTTTGACTGACGACATTTTCGTTGTGAGGGCAGATATGTTTCAGTGCCTATTTTGCTATGTTAAACCTAATAGTTAACTTTGTTATTATGCCTATATGAATACTAACACTGAATCATTTTACATTTTAATAGTCCTGTGAAGCAGACCATATAAACCAAGACATTTATTTTCATTGAAGGGTTGTGCTAATTTTTTATTAAGAGATACATTAAACATTGATACATCCAACCTCTGATTGAACCTTCAGAGTTGTCACATATAGGGAGGGGTAGCTGAAGATTTATTATGCAATATAAAATTAGGCATCTACAGTAAGCTTCATAATAAATGACCTTTGCAGACTGGAGATTGCCATATAGAATAGATTCTTTTGTTGTACAGTAGAAAGGGACTTGAAAAAAACAAATATGAAGACATAAAGTTGGAAATCCTAAAATGAAAAATATTTCAAAGAAAATCCAGAATTGTTTCCTGTTGAGAAAACATAGTCTAGAAAGTCTGTCTTTCAGTGATGGAAAATCAAAATATGGTAGATGATAGACAAACATATTTTGGCAACACTTTTTTGACAAGCTATAGATAGGAATACTGTGAAATGATGAGATAATAAGTCTGACCAACTTAGATTTTTGTAATATATCAGGAAATGCTTGTTAAAGATTTATTAAAAAGCTCACTACAAAAAGATTTCTCTGGTGCATATAATGTATAAGTTAATGGAAAAATAAGATACCTTGGTAGAAGTAAATATGTATTAAGTAGTAAGGAACAATATAGAAAGACAGGAAGGTTAACTTCTTTGTAGCGTATTTAGATCATCACTTATTCTTATCTCTGTCTTTTCTGCTGACTTAAATACACAGCTGGAAGACCAGAAGACAATTGTTCAGCAGCACAGGCAGCCTTCAGTGGACGATCGGAATGTGCCTGCAGCTGAAGAAGCTCGCTGGCGTGACGCTTTTGTCGCTCTTAAATCTGATTTCACAGAACTTGAAAAGAAGGTACGTCAAAGCATTAATACAGCTCAGCCACAAAACAGGAATGACAAAAGATCTCATAACAAAGCTATTAAAAGCAACATGCAAAGTATTTTGAAAATGATATTGTGTGTGAAGCCTAAATAAATTTTGCTTTTACTTATTTTTGACTGTGGAAACCGCATTAATTACACTGGAGTATATTTATACATGGTGGGTAAAAAGCTCTAAGTAAAAACAACGATTTTTTCCTGATTAGTTCGCTGTAAAAATATCATATGACTTTTATAAACTAACACCTAGAATTATTATAAAGGAAGATACGCCATTGTGTAGCTCATGTTTATATTGAGTAAAATTAATAGACCTGGGTGGAGACTTTGTTTACTTTTGAAGCATAGAAAATGTGGCAGTATGTGAGAATGGCACATTTCTCCCTATTTAAATTCAAACATTTTTTTAAAAGTAGGTCTACAAAGTTGCCAGTTTAAGGACCAGACTTTTAATACAGAGTATTTAGATCCTTAACTAGCACTTTATTTATACCAAAATCTACATCAGAATAAATGAAATTAAAAATATAATTAAAACTGTCAAGCTGGGACTATTTTACAGAATAGAGTTGTTATAGATTCCTTTCCCTCTGTAAAATGAGTTGGTAATGCCTTTGCTGTAAGTAATGGACTAGTGATGTGTCACTAGTGCTGTTTACAATCTTTGACAATGTCACCCCCCAAGACCTCCACCATTTCACGATAAGCTAGTGGCAGATTGTCTAAATAATGAGTAATAGTATGCACTACTCCTACCCATGATGCATTTGGTTAAGGCATAGAGGCTTCATTGCAAAGTAGTAATTTTGTTTTATTTCATAAAAATAAAAACATCTACTTGTTGTAGGCTGGCAGCTGGGTAGGTGGAATAGATGTTCTAAACGCTATTGAAAATACTAATGATTTTTAATTAGGTAACAATAACAACAGAAACTAGAAAATTAGGAAAAATATAATTTTAGTGAATAAAATGTACAAGAGACTTGGATTATTAAATTGATGGACACTTGTCTCCAGTACATGTAGTATGCATAGACTGTACCATCCAAGTTTATCAGCTTCTGTGTAACTGCTTTGCTGAGGAAACAGGGAAAAGGAGTTTACTTGAGTGCACACGCATCTCCAGGGCAATTTCTCAGCCTGAGTTGGGTTTTGTCTACATACAATGTGTATGCAGTATAACCTAGATCGTAATGTCTCTGAATTTTCACTTGCTGTAAAGAATGACAGTTGTGAAAATTGTAAAGTCATTAACTTTAGTTTTCAGCTGGTATAAATGTCATTCCAAAACTTACACTTTTTTATTGATGGTGAATTTTTTTTTTTTAATGTACTTGGAAAACTTCCACAGTGTTGCATTTCGAGATCCACAGCTACTCACAATAAGCATCTGAAGCAACTGCTTCTTGTCTTCTGGAAGGGCTCTTGATACATGTTTACAGAAATGGAATGGCTTGACTGAACCATGGTGCAAACTACCACTGTGAATGGCAGCACTTTCAACAGTATGCCCTGCTTATGTTTTCATTTGGAACTGATAGCAGTCATTTATTTTAAATTTCTCCTATGTGCTGCTGTATTAACAAGAAGTGATAATACCTCTTGGGTATGTGAGGAGCACCCACTGTTTTGCTTTTGTCAGGCAAGTTTGTTTTATATTATGGTCACCCAAAATATTTAGCTGGAACCAAAAACTTTGTTTTCCATTGTTAGGCATACGACAGATCAGGCTAAAAGAAAAGAATAATACAGTTGAGATACCAGGTGAGTCAACTGTCTGTCTTATAAGTGAGAGTTTAATGTCATAGAATGTTCTTCCTTTCAATATTCTGCCACTTTACTAAGTGGTGTTCTTTCCTCTGGTCATTTTTATGTATGGCCTGAGTAGTGGCAGCTGAGGAGAACGCTAGAAAAGAATCCTTTCAAAATGTAATGCAAGAACTCTCAAATATTTTGTACATTTGGTTGCTCTATGAAATGTACATGGGGAAGCAGATAGAGTGTCTGTATGGATCTGTATACAGGACAAAGGTTCCCTACATATTTGTGGGGAGAAAATGGCCACATGTTTACAACGGAGCTGAGAGATTATCACCAAGCTCTAGGTGACAGTGTTAATACAAGTGTAGTTACAGGTCTATGTCCATACATGCATTTCTCAGCAGTGTCCCATCTCCCTACCAGGACAAAATTGCATAACCTTGCTCTTCCATGAGAAGAAAAAACAAATAATTTTGATTGTTGAGAGAATTAGGACTGCAAAGCATGTTACCAACTGCACTTGCTCCACATGATGGACCTGACAGATTATCACTCAAGGTCAAGATATGAATATAAATAATTTTGCTTTTCTGTCTCCTCATCAAGAAGCAGATTGCAGCTATAATTCCTAGTTTTTATATAGTCTTTCTCCTCGCTTTTTTTTCATCCTTGCTCCTATACCCATTTAAAACCTTTCATCATAAATGTCATGGCTATTATGTATTGCGGACAAAATGGATGAATGTGAGGAATCATATCAGAAATGCCCATACCTCTCTAATACTATGCCTGCTGCTGGACTTTTCAATTTCCTCTTTTTGGGCAGATGGCTTTAGAAGGAAGAACAGAATGATGGAAGTCTGTCTGGCTCAGTTTCAGCCAGCTAAGTTAGTAGTAGGATGAACAGGGAGCCTATATTTCTAAAGTTTTCCTTTTTCTTTCATATTTTTTCTTTAACACTTCTTTTACTTAGCAGAACAACAGCAACAAAATTGCCTCAATGGCTGATGTAATCCCTTGATACCAAGATTCTGGAAGCAGTCCTTGTGGATTTGGGATATAGGAAGGTTTGATTTCTTTCCCTTTTTGTAACTAATTGCAGAGTCCTTGAAAGAAGATGAAACAGAACAGAATGGAAATTGCCTTGTTGTGGCATCCCGCAGTCTTTGTTTTTTTCTTAGAAAGTCATATGGCAGATCATAGTTGATTTTTCTGTTGTATGTTGATTTGGACTATTATCCTTCTGTAGAAAAATGACCATTTTCATTTATAGAGATTTTAATTAGCTCTCCCTCGTTGTATTTCAACAGTTAATAATCCCTTGAAGAAGTTTATTCTGATTGATGAGTTTATGTGCTTTGTAAACCTCTTGGGGTTTGGGGTTTTTTTTGTAGGCAAAGAAACTTTTGGGTACATTGATTCACTCAACAGAGGTAAAGCTGCTGCAGCGGCTGTCCCCAGGCCCAGCCAGCAGCAAGACTGAGCATATATTTGCAAGAGACACACAAGCACATATACACAAAATGCATATACATATATAAGTGTCCGGCCACACAGATCAATGCAGGCAGAAAACACAGCACACAAACACAAACAGCACCAAAGGTCTTATCCTGTTTTCCTCTCTGGCTGATCAGGATGAAAGCCAATCAGTGGAAAATATATACATATATGTACATATATACAGTGTGGATCCCTCCAGTAACCGGAGCTTACACACTCTGCCTGTGCAGTCAGAGTATGGGCAGAAATGTGCCCTATCATGTGAGCTTGTAGAACTTTTGCCTTTTTAGAAGATGTATAAAGGATGTGTTCATTCCTTGCTCTTGCTTAACAAAAGGATATATAATGTGGAATACAGGTTTCTATAAGATACAACACTTCTTTCAGTGCTGTTTTCATTATTATTATTATTATTATTATTATTTTAGAAAGAGGAGCTGACTGGTTGTTCTGGACTTCAAAATGAGCTTTTATATCTGATAGTCAAGTTAAGGATGGCAACTTTCTGGAGTTCTTCAGGGAAGTCCAGTCTGTAATTCGAGATTTTCAGGGGGCACATATATTTTACATAGAGAGAAGATCACCTCAGTGTTGTTATTTCTGTCTTGATTTCTGATGGGATCATTAACAGTTCAAGCTTCTGCATGGTCTTTGTATAATTAGGTTTTTTTTCCCCCCAGTAATTTCTTTCTTTTCAGAAGGAATTATCAGTCTCTGAGGAAAACACAGATTCTGTTGACACATCTCTGTCTCAGTGAACGTTCAAAAATTGAATCTGTACTGTCATAGACTATGGAGGTTTGTGGAACAATTCTTAGTGATGAGAGCTTTCCTAGACCCTGGCAGAATTTGGTTATTTGTTGTATAACCACCCCAGTAAAACAGCACCTGGCCCTCTTAGGACCAATAATTTCTATATACATAATATTTCATGCTCATCTTTGCTTTGGTTGTCTCCAAGTGTGATTACACTCAGTGTACTTTCTCACCAAGTAGCAGGTCACCGTTTTTCACACTGTTGGGTGAAATTCTTGTTACAATATTCACAAGAAATGCCCCTCCACCTACCCTGGCTTCCTACAGCAATGATGTCAAGTGTGTCTGTAGTGGAATGGCAAGGTCGTTTGGGCATCTTTGTTCTACACGTGCCTTGGATTCAAGAGGAACAGAAACTGTATTTCAGTATTTTAGAGCTCCACCTTTGCAGTTCAGGCAAAGCATTCCTACTTCATATCCAAAACTGGCACATACAATCAATGATAGCTAACTCAATAATCCTTCACAAGATCACTACTTGCATAGAGTTCTGTAGCAAACTGACAATAGGAGATCTGCTCCATAGTATTCCTGGTGATCTTGATGTGTATGACCAACCTCATTGAGATCTGCTTGCTTTCCACCATGAAAAGAAGGCATCAATTCTTGTGGTCCCATTTGCATGAGCATACAGGCTCTTTTGGGAGGACATTCCTTATTCCATCATCATAGTGGTTTATATATTTCTGTTATTTCCACCATGATCAGATGTTCTGGTTAAGATGGAAAAGGAATCTGACTGCTTTGCTATGGCAGACATAACATAACACCCTGTAATTGCAGCTGTAGTCCTATTTCAGTTTTCCTTCAAATTCTTCCAGTGTTTCTAGGGTTTTATTTCTGCGGTTGAACTAAAACTGAAGCAATGCCAAATGCATTCCATGCTACGTTCATACTAAATGAGAGAGCGTGGCTTTGAGTGCTAACTTCTGGAAGCACTGCAGTGGAAAAACTTCTCAGATGTCAGTGATAGGACATGTTTATGAATCTGTGTATGCTCTTTCACTTGGAGAATTGCAACTACTGGTAACTAATCTCTTTGTCTTTGTTTACCAGGATTAGTTTGTTGTAACTTGTGCAGTTACTTAATTTTGTTAAAGTGATTCTAACACCCTATTTTCCCTATCTGTTTGATTTTGCCTTTTATATACTCAAATATCTAACAGGAACCCATCTTCAACTTTGATTATGTTTTGGCTATTGTTGCTCCATAATAATAGCAAGATATATGTGTGTGTACATAAGGACATTGATACAAAGTCTCATCCCAAAGAATCTTCTTCTGTGAACCGAGGTCCAACAGTTACACTTCTGGGGTGTGAAGACTTGAAATCTTCATTATTAATATTAAATGCATATTTAGTTTTGTGATTTAGTCCTGTGAAGAATGAAAGTCTTTCTAAAAATTGCACTGAATAATGCAAAACAACCACCACATTTCCCACATTTTTGTTTAGTTTCACCATATTTCTAAAGCGGTGACAGCATACGAGTCAAATATTTCCAGGGTGGTGTAAGCCACTTTTACTTTACCCAAGGCATTCAAAGAGGACATACATGCAAACAGAGTGAGTTAATTTCATAAGTCATTGATGACAGCGTAACCACTGAGTAGCATAACAAAACAGAGCAACAAGTCAATTATATGTTGTCATCACTAACGTGTGAAAATACCTTCTTAATTCTCCCTCCTCCAGCCAGGACCATGTTCTTATTTACAGCACAGAAGATTTACTCTATAATTCAATGTGTCACTTCAGGGAATTTGTAGGAATAAACTAAACAGAGACAGACATTTGACATTGAAATAGAACTTTTTCCATGTTACAGGAGCAACTCTTCTGTATGTGCATTTTCAAATTAGAGTGAATTACAATTTGAATTAATCTAAAGACAAGGAAAGCAAGACTTTTAGGGTCAATTTCAGCTGAGTTTCAGTTTCTGTCATCAAGAAATTGGAAACTAGTGGCATCCACAAGTGAATGAAGTTTATGAGGAGCAAACTGTAATTATATTAAATATTTATAGCGTGGTGACTGGATGGCTACAACTGGTAATAGAATACAGAACCTTTAACCTCTGAGTGACCAGTTTCAGTCTGACCTCAGTCAGTTGTGACTGAAGGTTGCTACCATGTGACAGTTACCGGTGGCCTATGTGAAATGTGTTGCTAGTCTTAGACTAACTCCAGGTGAATAGGTGGTGATCCCTGTGGGCCAGGATTGAATCATGTCAGCAGGAGAGTGCAGGGAACATTCCTCTGAAGCAGCTATGCTTTTACTCCCCTGAATCAGATACCTGAGCATCTGCAAGCAACACACTGCCTTTCTTTACATGTATATGATACAGTGAATCTACATCTAAGTGTTACTGTTCTGAAATTTATTCACAGCACATACATGCTTGCTATTTTTCTTTTCACCAATGTGATTTTATGTGGTTTAAAATTCCTTGTATTGATATGCTACGTTTATTGTTTACTGTAATGTGTGTATGTATATGGGTGTTGGTGGCTGGATGAAACTTGCACAATAGTATGAATATATCTAGATGTTTGGATAAACACAGCATAGAAGTTGTTCACAGTGACTGTTTAACTTTTAATCTGCTCCTTTTAATACTAAACTGCTCTTTCATATTGGAAAAGCAGTACTTTTTAAAAATGAAAATGCAAAGAGAACATTTTGCATACAAGATTTCTTTGGTGGTAAAGTCATAGTACAATAGCCTTATATTTTTTTAAGGTTTAACTACTATAGAAAGTATTGAAGTACTTTGTGAGTTTTAACCATTTTATGTAAACCATTCCTTATCATCAAAGGGTTATCTTCTGACATTGCACAGGGATAGAACTATACAGTAAATAATGAATTGTGGGATGCAGCCAGGCTTGCAGAAAATAACTATTTGAGGGATGGTGCATGAACAGAAAGCTGTAATTTTGACAGGTGGCAAGGTGTCGTGTCACCAAGCCCTTCTAAAACCTCATATCTCATACCTATTGATTAATGGCTCTAATTAAGGAATGAAATCAAGCATGTGAAGACAGGGGATCGCTTTAGGTCCTTGTTTGGTAGATTTCTCTTCCTGGCACACAACTCATCCATCTAAATATCACTGCTCTTTCATTTATTACACTTGGATGATACCAAAAAGGAACTGGAGGAGGTGCATGCTGATCTTGTCATGGTCATGCAGGAACTTGATTTGGCAAGAGCTGAGGTAACACAATGTGTGAGAGCATCGTCTGAATGAATGCTGCAATACCAGCTGGTTTTTTGTCCCTTTTGTGGTGGTGGTTAGTGAATGCTTCTTGTAATTTTATTCTTTTTCTTTTTTTTTTTAATAGAAGAAGGAAATTTTATTCTTACTGTCCAGTTTTCCACCTGCTGGTACAGACTAACTGATTTCAGTGGCAGTATTGTATATTTGCATATATGTAAGATCAGGATACAGCTCTTCATATGTAAACTTGCAAACCCCATTTATTCATGCTGATTTTGTTTACATACAAAACTTCAAATTAAAGTTTCAAATTAAAAAAAAAACCTGAACACTTAAACCCCCCCCCCCCCCATATTATTACATGTTCCAACTTAATTTCAAATACTCTGAAAACATTCAGCTGGTTTTGCTAGCTGCAGGAAGCCACTAGTAGAAGCAGTAATATGGCAAAAAATTTCAAATTTTTGTAAGATTTATAATGCATTAAAACACTCATATGGTTAGGCACAAATCAGAATAATTCTAGAGTACTGAAAGTTTAGAAAAGTAATTACTGAATAAGAATTTGGATTTTTTTGTTTTTCTTCCTTCATTGCAAATAATCGATAACCAATATATTAAGCTCTTTCAGTTCTGTTGAAAATTTCCTTTTGATGTGTTCTAACTGCAGTAAAATACATATCGTTAGCTTATTTTATTAGGTATTCATGTTGGTACAAAACTCAGTTATTGATTGGAGACTCGTACCTTAGTAAGCAGAGGAGAATAATGCAAAAATATCTGTATTAACTTACTCAAAAACTCAAGAGTTAGGCCTGATTCTTTAGCTTGTTGAATTTTTACTTATTACATATTACATGTTCCAACTTAATTTCAAATACACATTCAGCTGGTTTTGCTAGCTGCAGGAAGCCACTAGTAGAAGCAGTAATATGGCAAAATTTCAAATTTGGAAGCCACTAGTAGGAGCAGTAATATGGCAAAAAATTTCAAATTTTTGTAAGATTTATAATGCATTAAAACACTCATATGGTTAGGCACAAATCAGAATAATTCTAGAGTACTGAAAGTTTAGAAAAGTAATTACTGAATAAGAATTTGGATTTTTTTGTTTTTCTTCCTTCATTGCAAATAATCGATAACCAATATATTAAGCTCTTTCAGTTCTGTTGAAAATTTCCTTTTGATGTGTTCTAACTGCAGTAAAATACATATCGTTAGCTTATTTTATTAGGTATTCATGTTGGTACAAAACTCAGTTATTGATTGGAGACTCGTACCTTAGTAAGCAGAGGAGAATAATGCAAAAATATCTGTATTAACTTACTCAAAAACTCAAGAGTTAGGCCTGATTCTTTAGCTTGTTGAATTTTTACTCAAGGGCTAAAGCACAATATTCTTAAATATTTCTAATGAAGTAATAGAAATACAACTTAATAAAATAAATCATGAGTCTGCCATATGGCTGATGTTAACAGATTTTAATTTACCCAGGTATACTCTTATTAGTGTTAATTTCATATCTGCAGTTTAAAAAAGAGATTTAATAGATTCAATAGGTATAAAAAGTTTGCATGTTTGTAATCTTACATAGATATAGTCACTTGTCTCTTAGTTCAGAAATCTGTGCAAATCCTAGCATTATAATGAAAATCTGCTAATGACTTAATTGTATCAAACACATGAATATAATCCAGCATTTATTTTATTTCATTTATTTATTTATTTATCTATCTATTTATTTATTTATTGAAGGGAATACTTTGATTCAGGTTTTGTCATAACTGTGTGCTGTACAGTATATTTTATCATCTAAAGAAATTACGTTATGCTAAGGAACTTTAAAAAAAAGTTTCCCTTCATTTATTTTGTTAGCTTTTCTACAATGTTTTTTATAAATTAATATTACATATTGTCTCATATCTTTTTTTTATATTTTAAGAGCCTTTATTTAAGATTAGAAACAGCAATAAAATCATTGCTTACTGAAGCAAGCAGACTTTGAATCCAGCTATGCACATTAGAAGGATGTTACACACTGCACACTTTTAATAATGATCATTTAGAAGATAATTTTAGAATCCACACAAGGGAAAAATGGATTTTTGATGAGTTCTTATATGACCATATGTGGTATTAGTCAGTGTGAGGTATTGCTAGCGAGCTCATTGCTTTCAAAAATCAAAGTTAAATGGTTCATCTATCATCAGAATTTGTGTCTGGGCGACTTGTCTGAACATCAGTATGATTTATGGTTTGAATTGGAGGAGTCAACCATGCATGTTTCTTAGTTTATCGTTTTATGCTGTCTTCAATTAAATGTCTATAAACACAGTGATGGCTTTATGACATTGTCCATCAATAAAGACTATCAGATTTTGCATGAGAATATGTAATTTTCAGAAAAAATAATGACCTTTTGACTTCTATGTGCCCTGTTGTACACATGATATATACGGCATGTTTAGACTTCAGTTTTGACTTCAGTTTTTATCCCAGATCCATTTGATTTTAATCTTGCAGACTAATTGAGACAGTGGCCATATTTTATTTAACATAATTCAGATAGACTACCATCTAGGATTTTTTGATGTAGCTATCAAATTGTGATATATTCTGTAATAATAGTAAGATATAACAGGTGCATGTCTCTAAAAGTATTTAGAAAATACATTATTTTAATTATACTAAAACAAACTGAAAGGGATATCAGAACTTTTTATTGCATATTGATTCAGTATTTGATTATTTTACCATTTCAAGGAGGGTTTTTTTTTCCCTAAGACAAAATAATGCATACATTAAAATTAAATTAAACCATTCTGCAAAATGGATGAATACTAAAAAAAACCATAGGCTCTCATTTTCTTCAGAGACATTGAATAATGATACTTTCACTCTTCATATTTATGAATTACGGTATAGTATACACAGTGGCAGCATATGGAGGTTGAATCATTTTCTGCACATCTGTGCCCTGATATTGCTGTCGACAGCTATGCATTGTAAAAAAAAAAAATAGTATTCCAGTTCTTAAGGCTATACTGAATATCTTTTCAATATGTTTTTATTGGAAAAGTGTATATTATGTGATTTTTTTTTCATATGCCATGCAAGCTGAAGGTGGTTAAAGTACTATTTAGCTGAAATGTAGTTAGCATATCTTCTAAGTAAAATTTGGACTGAAGAAGGAAATATTTCATATGGAAAATCCAGCTAACACTGGCATCCATGCTCCTATCATCCTGCATATTCCAACAGAGGGAATACATGAGACATGGGCAAGTATGTGTTTGTTCAATGTTTCACCGACATAGGTTGGTGAAAATCATAAACATAATGTATGCTCATTCCAGCCTGCCTAATATTCTTCTGAGCCTTTGTGGAGATGCCTGCTGTAAATTTCTCTGTCCCATGAGGCCATGAGCTGAATTAATTTTGTGTTTGGTGCATTCTCACAAGTTACAAGTTGGCAGACACCAGATGGTGCTAGGGAGACAACCGTCAAAAATCTGTACAAACTTTAGTCAAACAGAAGTTAATAGTGTCTGAGGTTGTGCTGTTGAGTAGGTGTCTGCTGTTGGGTAGGTGGATCTTCCTTTTGTCATAACAATTAATATCCTTGCAAGTATGTCTTTCTCAGGCTATTTCTCTCTCTTCAATGCAACGAATTATTCCATTTTCAATTTCCCATTATTCTTTAGCTAGATAAGTAAAAATGTGTAGAAAAGTAAGTAAATATATCACTTCCATTCATTAGTTAACTGTTTCCTTCACATCTTTGTATTTTAAGCTTTAGTTAAGTGATGTAGCATAAGCAAGCTGCTCTTGTGTAGGCTACATATAGCATGTATAAAAACATATACATGTAACAGTTGTTTTTAAAACTTTCTCACAAAATTTCTGTCAATGAGTGCATTATATTCCTTTTATGGCAGTGACAGGTAATGAAAAGATTGCTTTTTCTTTTGAGGAAAAAAAAATAAAGAAGGAAAAAAAATTGAGATACAGCTTTTCATAAGACTACTTTGAAAATGTCAAATCTGCAGCACTTCCACTCTGGAATTTTGAGCATCTTACATGAGTCAGAAGAGGTTTCTCAGTAGCCTGCATCATAGTAGATGTGCATTATATGCAGTCTAATTGTAGGATACCCTCATCTCGACAAAAAATATTTCATATCGTTTCTTGTAAGGCCTTAATCAGCCTGAAATAAACTTATCCTGGAAAGTAACTGAAGCTTGCTGGACAAGTATTTTTTTCTAAGTGCTATGCCATGTTGTACAGGCTATCAGATTTAATTCCTTCTGTTGAGGATATGAATCTTTCCACCCAATGGAATATGCAGCCATTTGTGCCACAGGACTTTTTGCCTGTAGTATATGATTACATTTGAGACTGGATTTGGTAGTCCTTCTAGATTCCTCATTGCAATTTGGGTTTTCTGGTACTAGAAAAAACTATAACCTCATTTGTTGGTAAAATAATGTTTTCTGGCTAAACATCTAAGGGAGCTGTGGAAGGAAGAAATTGACTGGGCAGTTTTTGTTGTGTTTCTTGTTTTTCTTCAAGTGTGTGCCTTCTCTGAAAACCTGTGCATGCAAAGGAGAACGTTCTTATGGAGAGAAGCTTTCATAAGATGAAGTCAGCATTCTTGTATCTCTTTGTTAGTTCTCCTCCTTACTATCCAGGAGGTTGTATGACTAGCAGAAAAATAGTTATCAGGAAAATTTATGATGTAGATGTTGGTTCTAGTATAATCAAAATTGTATTTATTATATCTATCACCTATTTCCAGAACAGTAATTTCTGTATACCAAGAGAGTCCAGGTAATGTAAGCTATTCTGGGGTCCTCATACCACAGAGAGTGGATTAAGTAATACTGTAACATCTTTGACTTGGTTGCAGCCCATGAACTATCTTTATTTAGGGCTAGACATCTAAATTTAATTACATTACATGTGGAATGTCTGTCAGTGTTGGGAATGACAGTAGGTATCCATACGTTCTGGACCTCAGGGAGCTGATATCTCAGCATATGGGCTTAATTTAAACAGACACTCAAGTAACTGTGTTTTACATTTACAAATAGCCAGTACCTGAGAACAGCCTCCTGTACAAGGAATCCTTGTAAATGTGACAGGAAGCTGTACTGTACAAGTCATCCTTGTTTTGCTCTATTAAAAAGTCAGCACTTTCTAATGGAAACCACACATGGTGCTATCATCATTTTGTTATCTTAAGCACAGAAAAGAACTGCAATATGTGCTGTCAAATGTGAACTCTAAGCTAGTATATCTGACAACCACAAGAAGACCGTGTCTTTAACAAAATTGAATGATATAGAATCATTGGGTTAGGAAAATTCAACTTGGAAGGGACCTCAGAAGGTCTCTGGTCCAACTTAGTGCTCAAAACAGGCTCAGCTACGAGGTCAGAACAAGTTGTGCAGGGTTTTGCCCAGCCTAATACAACCTCTTCCAGTGCTTGAGTCTCCTCATGAAGATTCTCCATTCTAAAGCTGCCTTGTTCCAAGTAACGTCTGTTGCCTTTCTTCCTCTTGCCATGCATTGTTGCAAAAAGTTTGACTTCATCTTAATAACCTCCCTGTAGTTACTGGAAGGCTGCTGTGAGGTACCTCCAAAGCCATTTCTTCTCCAGGTGTAACAAGCCTGGGTCTGTCAGCCTCTTCCCACAGGGCAAGAGCTCCAGGTCCCTGACAACGGCGCTCCGATGAACTCATTCCAGGTTATCTTTGTATTTTTTTTCTACTGTGGAACCCAGAACTAGGCACAGATGTGATCTCATGAGTGCTGAGTAAATGGGGATAACTATTGCCCTCAGTCTGCTGCCTGTGCTCCTGCAAATAGAGCCCAGGATGCTGTTGGCCTTTTTTGCTGCCTGGGCACAGTGCTGGCTCATGCTCAACTTGCCAAAAGCTGCAGGTCATTTCCAGCAGAGCTGCTCCTCAGGCAACCCATCCCCAGCCTCTATCAGTGCAAGGGGTTCTTCCTTGCTAGGTGTAGGACTTGGCTTTTGCCCTTCTAGAATATCATAAGGTTCATGGCTGTCCATTCCTTCAGCATGTCCAAATCCCACAGAATAGCAGCCCTGCTCTCAACTCTGTTGATTTGTCCCCCCAGTTTGGTGTCGTCTAGAAACCTGAGAGTATATTCCATTGCCTTCTCTGGGTTGTCAATTATGATATTAAAGAGGAGAGGTCCCAGTACAAACCCCTGTGGTACTACACTGGTTCCTGGCTTCCAGTTAGAGGATGACCCACTAACCACTACCCTGTTAGCCCAAAAATTCAACCACTTTTTACCCATCTAGCTGTATATCTACCCAGACCATAATGACTTAATTCAGATATTGTGGGAGACAGTGTTGAAAGCTTTGCTAAAGCTGAGGTAAATTACATCCTTGGTCCTATACAAGGATTGCTTGAGACTTGCAAAACATCTTTGCTGCACATTTCATCACAACTATGAAAATAGAAAAGATTTTTTGACAAAGATTTAGACTTTGACAGTTCACAGTTTGTGATTTAAAATGGACATTAAAGAATAAAGGTGAATGTGGAAGAGTTCTGAAGGAGATAAGCATGCAGGATAAATAACTGAAGGAAAAAGGCCTTGGTGCCTGAAAGATATAAATCATTTAAATACTTTTAGAAGCTTTTGAACTCATGCTGGTGGGATTCATCTCTAAATTCACCTCTAAATTTGGGGTGTACCTATAGTTATCAACATATGGGGAATGTGCTTGTGCTCCTGTGAAGAGACAAAATGTTTAATGGAAATTACACCAATTTTTCTCATTCTTAAGTAGACACTTTGGTCAGCTGAGTATCTGTTCAGAATATTTCAGTTCAGTTTACTGCCTAGGTCTCCAATGGATATAACGCTTAGACAACTAATACACATGTTGGTACTTATGTGAGAAGTATAAACTAAAAGGCATAGTAAAATAACATTAAAGTATTTCCTAATAAGATTAAAATATATAATTTAGGAATAGTATTTCAATGAAATTATTCAGGGTAAAAATATTTTGCTATTGACACACTTGTCAGTGTGCGGAAAACATTAATGTGTGCATTGCCAATTAAATAATAGACACCTTATTATCTCTTATTTTTTCCAGATGTTTGCTTCCTCATTCAGTTTAACAACTTTTGAGCTTTCCATTCAATTAAATGGTTGAATATACAACACACCAATACCAAGGTGGATGACACTTGCCCAGATGCTTCAGTATTGATGAAATGCTAAACAGTATTGATTTGTTGTATTTTAAAACAATTCAGGAATTATATTTGCCCAAAAGATTTTATTAGAGCCAACTAATTTTCAGTGTTAATCACGCAATAATTAAAGATCCATATGACTTCTGGGCATGATTTGTTACCTTATGATTCCTGTAAAAAATGGTGGTTCCCCCAGCCACATTAGAAAGATGAAGGATTGCATGAATCAAAGATTCATAAACCTAGTTATGGAGTGTCATCAGAAAATTAAGGACAGAATAAAAGATTATCTGTGATGGTTCAGAAGAAAAAGCAATGAAAGGAAGGGCAAACAGGACTATGTCAAATTCATCACTTCTAGTTATGTGATGTGGGCACGTCTTTGCATCTGCTCCACTACAGTATATGGAGTAAGCACTACAGTTCTGCCTACCAGAAACAAATGAACAAAGGCTCTTAATGTTGGCATAAAAGTATTTAATTATGGGTATGTGCTCACCAAAGGGTTCTTCAGAGTTGTGGGGTTTTGTTGGTTTGTTTTTTTTTTTTTAATTTAAAGACAGTAGTACTTTTGAGTTTGTCAGAACCGTAATGCTAATTGTTTTAGTGAACTAAATACTAGACCATTACATGGAAAATAAAATACACAACATATAATATAACATAAAACATACAGTTTTTTTCTGAGTGTTTTTATTTGTATCACATGATTGTGAGCAAATAATGGTTATCTTACCCACAATTTGGATCCAGTTTCTGAAATTGTTTCTGTATGTGTGTGTAAAATATGCATGTATTTATAAAGCTGTAGCTTTATGAGTAAGATAATTCTTCCTTTACTTAGACACATTTATTTTCAGAATCACAACTGTATCTGATAAACTCCAAATGCCCTAAAATAATTTGGATATTTTCCCAAAGTTTGTTTACTATTTTAGTTCTGTCTTATAAAGATGACAGACACTCATAAAACCAGATTTTTTCATTTTTACAGTCCTGAATACCCTGTCCTACACTTGGGATAAAAGTTAGCTAACTGATTAATATTAATTATAATTATGTAATATTGCTGTTTATGTTATTTTTACAGTCGTTTGAACTGTAATCTTACCTTGTGTTTTTGTACTATGGTTTGTTCCTTTTGTATAATTTTCTTATTGTCATCAGTGTAATGTTCCTTTACTGAGCCGTACTGTCTTTGTAAAAGAAAAGTTCAAAGTTGCATCCTTAAGATGAATGCTGAAACATTCTTGTGGAGAGAATGATGTTATATTTAGTAGTAAACAATTTTTTCTTACTTCTAAACTACAAGTGTTATATGAAGATAACATGATTTGCCTGGCAAAAGTAGAATATGAACAAAACATAATGATCATAAATTAGGAGCTGAACTAAGAAAGAGAACCTAGCAAGTTTAAAATACAGATTGGACAGAGGAGAACTGGTTATGAAAATAAGTAATGCTATTAACAAGAAAAATAAGGTATGCAAAATGTATTTTGCTTAAAAGATATTCTGTAACTGTGGTTTATTGACTGTGCACATATGAATTTATCCAAACTTCATTCTTCTTTTAATGCAGTCACTCTTTCAAGCACAAACTTGCCATCTAAGTTTTGTTGGCTTTTCTTTATTCATTAATTCCAGCCAGGAGTATTTCTTATTTATCTGAGCATGTGATGGCTGTTAATCGCAGTGGTTATTATCAGCATATGTGAGTATCCTAGATTCTTCAACTCTTTGTACCAAGGGCTCTATCTTTTTTGAGTTGTGTACATTCACTGACAAATCTCTTCACTGCCTTGAGTTTCACAGAATATGTACACTGAAGTCTTAATAGCTGCTTTGTATCTATTTTCAAAAGCCTTAAAATACCACAGTCTTCTGATAGAAGTTGTCAGATTTGTTTCAGTGGCATTTGGGCCTAACTGGGCAAAGAGATGGAAAAAATATAATTAACATTATATCTGAGTGTGTGCTGCATTGTTTTCTAATAATGCTTGAATGTCTACTTTATCTTTTTCCCCTTTGAAGAGACAGAAGAGGTTGAAATACCAACTCCATTATCCAAAGAGAGGATTAGACAATTAGGCATACACAAATCTGTGTGAATAGATGGGGTGCATCTGAGGGTGCTGATGGAGCTGGCTGATGTCATTGCAAGGCTGTTGTCTAACCTCTTCAAAAGTTCATGAATTTTGGAGGAGGTTCCTGATGACTGGAAAAAATACAAATGTCAGACCCATCATCAAAAATGGCAAGAAGGAAGATCCGGGGGACTATAAACTGGTCTGCCTCACCTCAGTGACTGGACAGGTGATGGAATAAATCCCCCTGGAAGCCGTTTTCAGACACTTGTCACGGATGGAGTGAGACTACATTTCACTCGTAAGAAAGAAGCAACAATACACTTT
>NW_008794595.1:433465-446629 GCF_000699145.1 Aptenodytes forsteri | reverse complement strand
GCCCTTGGCTACTATGTTGCCATCCATCCACAAAGTCCAGTATAAGCTGGATACAGCCATCACAACCCCCACTGGTGGTCATTGCCTACGTGGGGCGGGGGGTGGGGTGGAGCACACCGCCACAACACTTGAAGGAAAAAAATGTGATTGGGAGCAGCCAACATAGATTTAGCATGCACAAATCATGCCAGACCAACTTTCTATGGTGAGATGAGTGCTGGTGCTGCGGACAAAGGGAGAGCAGTGGATGGTGTATACCTTGACTTTAACAAGGCCTTTGACACACTCTTACAAAGTCTCCTTATCACCAAACTGGTGAGATACCTGCTGAATAAATGGATAAGGTGGACTGAAATTGGTTGGACTGCCAAGCTCAAAGAGCTGTGATTAGTGGTGCAAAGTTTACCTGGTGATCGGTAGCAAGTGGCATCCTTCAGGGTTCAGTACTGGGACCGATACTGTTCAGTGTCTACATTAATGGCCTGGATGGTGGGACAGAATGCATTCTCAGCAGGTTCGCTTATGGTACCAAATTGGGAGAAGTGGTCAATACACTGGAGGGCAGGGCTGCTGTTCAGAAGGACATAGACAAGCTGGAGAAATGGGTTAACAGGAACCTCTGAAGTTCAATAGAAGTGCAAGTCCTGTGCCAGGGGAGGAGTCACCCCATGCAACAGTAGAGGCTGGTGGCAGGCCAGCTGGCTGAAAAGCAGCTTTGAAAAAATAAACATTTCGGGATCCTGGTGGACATCAAGTTGAATGCTATTCAGCAGCAAGAAGGTCAGCTGCATCCTGAGCTCTATTAGTAAGAATGTAGTCAACAGGTCCAGGGGAGTGATCCTTCCCCCCTGCTACTTGGCACTTGTGAGAGTGTAACTGAAGTGCTATGTCTGACTTTGGGCTCGCCATTTCAAGAAAGATATTAGCGTACTAAAGTGAGTCAAGTGGAGAGTCATGAAGATGGTCAAGGAGCTGGAGCACATGATCCATGAGGAAAGGCTGAAGAGACAAGGTTTGTTTTGCCTTAACAAAAGAAGGCTCAGGGAAGTCGTCGTTTCTGCCTGCAACTACCTGAGGGGATGGAGCCAGACTCTTACCAGAAGTGCACAGTGATAGGATGGGAGGCAATGAACACAAGTTGGAACATGGGAAGTGACAACTGGATAGAGGGGAAAACTTTTTACCATGAGGGTGCTTAAACCCTGAAACTGGTTGCCTTGAGAGTTTGTGGAATCTCCATCCTTGGTGGTGTCTGAGACTTGACTGGACACAGCCCTGAGCAAGCTGCACTAGTTAGATCTCCTTTAAGCAGGGGGCCATATGTCCCTTCCAACCTAAATTTTTCCATGATTCTATTATTTTGTGAATTTAGCTTTGGTCGTTAACACTTTTTATTACAGGAACTCTTTCAAAATAAAACTTTCACAACACAGCTAATTCACTGTGGAAATCAACTGGAGCTACCGAGGTACTCAGGATATCACACACCAAAGGATGCACCATCTTGCCAACTTTGTAGAGCTATGAAAGCTGAACAGACTGTAACAGCAAAATGTTTTTGCAACAGTAGATAGTGTGAAACCATGGTTTATACCAACCACATTCAAACTGAGGCTGAATGTCTGTTCCAAAATAGACATGTTCATGTAATTAAATTTATCTGCCCCCTTCTAACATCCATTTCTTTGCCTTGGAAAACACTTCTACAGCTTTTGGCTTTAGCTGGAGTCACTCTGCTTCTCAGTAATTTATCCAGAGGTCTACATGCTTGCTCAAAGGCAGGCACAAGTCAATACGTTGAAAGCCTTTTCATAATTCTGTATACATTCTCATTCCATCATACCTGTCAGTCTACACATTCTCTCTGCCACAGAAAAAAGGTAGGGATACTATTTACAGACAGGAAAGTGGATTACCAGTTAAATAGTACTAAAAGCAGAAACGCATCTTTCTGTTTCTTTGACATATCCCAAGCCTACTTTGCATCCCATTGCAAAGGAGACAAGGTTGGCTAGTGCTGCACATCCTGACTCCAAATACCACATGTACCGCTCACACATGATATGGTGAATTATAGCTTAACCATACCAACTACCATATCCCAGGCGTCCACTGACAGCTTTTCCTCCATTTCCATCTACTGCTTCCTCATAAGGACTCCATTCTAGAAAAAGATAGGGCAGCAGCAATTATTTCTTTCTCTCTCTTAACAAGAAAAACCTGTTCACCCAGCTGCTCGCTGTGCCTCTATGATCAGGCTCTCCTCTTGCTACAACACTTTTCAAGACTGAAGTTTGGCCCTCCATAGGTTCTGGCATAGGTCTACTGGCTACCTCTCCAGAAACTCTGTCATTCCTTCCACCAACCTGGTAGAAATGTCTCACTCCACAGATTGTGGGTAAAAAGAGACAGGCCATGGACATAGCCCCCGCCCCAACTAACCCTTTCAACTGGATGAAGGTTCTAGGCAGCATAATCTAAATTTGTAGTTAGCTCTGCTTTGAGCAGGCAGTTGGACAAGGTGATTTTCAGAAGTTCCTTTTTTTCTATAAACTGATCATTCTTCACCTGTAATGAACTAGCCCCCATAGCAGTGCCTTGAGTGTTTTTCAACACTATCTGTCTCCATGCCAGCAATCTGCTGCTCTGCCTCCTTGGTCTGCCAGTGTGAATAAACGGTGACCTTTTGCTTTAGCTCTAAAAATCTTCCTGGAAGCTTACTCTTCAGCCAGCTTTTCCTCCTAGAATTTCCCATACTTCTACAGAAAGAGGTGTGCCTCCTATTCGTTAGTCCCAGACTGTGCCTCAGGCTCAGCTGTGTGTTTTGAAGGATGGAGTATGCCATAAAGATGGTCCTGGCAATCTCTGAGACATACTGGCAGTGCAGACTTCACCACCAAATTTTTATGATGTCAAAAGCCAACTTTATTGCAAAGTGAATCTAGCAGTAAGTACAGCTCTAAGACTGCTCTAAAGAAGCAGCTAAAGCATGTGAAAAGCCAGAGTCAGAATAAATAGAAATTGTCTCCTAAAAGAGCAAAGGAGAAGATAAGAGAGATAATAGTTGTAATTTATGGTATCTAGTGACATTTGAAATCATATTGGGCATGGTGCCTTTAGGGTTTGTCCTTGAAGCACAGGTTGAGAAGACAGTAATGCGTGTGGATGGGAGTGTAGACTGCCTGAGTTTTCATACCCTTTCTCTACAACATTGTTTTTGCTGATGTGATAGCTCAGGCCAGACTGAGACTGCATGGCATTATCGACGTTGAAACTCCACTGATGTCTAAAATAGATCAGGTTACTGCAGAGACTGTCTGAACTTTGAACACAAAACATGAGTACTTCCCTCTCCTTTGCCATTGCCTCACTGCATTACCTGAAACAAATGTCTATTTCTCATCTGGAAAATGGGCAATAATAAAACCAATTTACCTTACATGGCAACTGTTAAGATTAATTAGTTAATGCTGTGGAGCTCATTTCTGCAGAGGCTTCCTGTGGCCCACAACAGAGGCATATAGAAACAAAGAAAGAAATTGCATGCTTAAGCCAGACAGTTTCCTTGTTCAGAGAGAAAGAAAGGATAGATGTAGATTGCCTGAGATTTCAGTTTCCTTTTCTTTTGCCAGTTATGTCTGCATTTAGAAGACTAATGCTCTAATAATACTTGGTACTCATTTGGAAATTTAGATGAGACATTTGGGTTTCTCAAGTAGTTTTGCATTAGACTTAAGCTATCTCATAAATAAATGATGACTTAAAAAAATCCGTCCACATTTCATCTTATTATAGAAAGAAGGGCTATTATAGAAAGAAAAACCCCAGGGTGTTACTGTATCGGTCCTTCAATATGTATGTGATATTATCATGTGCTTTAACCACTCCAGTCTTTAATAAATCAATTGATTGGGCTGTTCTTTGGCCTCAGAAACATTACATTGTATATTTTTTTTCTCATTTTCAGTTTTGGATATGTATGTGTATGTATATATAGTACAGATACATATACATATTTGAATATATAAATATATACACATGTATATATGTATATACATTGTATTTATGTACATATGTGCATGTACAATATAGCTATAAATGCATATGTATATAAATTTTATCTTCTGAGTTATTACATCCCTAAAGCGAAACATATTTTCTGGACAAGTTTACACAAGCCTGTCTGGGATCCTGTGTTCTTCAGCAGCAGTAGAGTGTGCTGCACTGACTCTCCAACTACATCAGCCGGACTGCATCTAGCTCAAATCTGACTGAGCTATCGGTGTAGGCATATTGATATCTTCTCCGTACTTCATTTCCTACTTGTAAAGTGAAAGGCTAGTTGAGCAGATAAACACATCAAAGACTAAGAGACAAATGCTGAAATACATAAGACCAGGTATATATGTAACTAAAAACAAGAAAATCACAAAGCTATGATGATTTTATTCTGTTTTCTAAAAAAATCCAGCACTTATTAAATATCTTCTTGGAGAGTCTGATTCAGCAAAACAATTAAGCATGAGCTTAACTTGAAGTCAATAGTACTTAACCACTTGCCTATAACTAATTATGCGCTTAAACGGTTTGTGGAATTTGTAATTCAATATATATGTATATGAAGTGTGGGGTTTTAGCATTGTTTTTTTCAAAATACAACTTAAAGAAGAGATTGTTTGTCCTCTTCATTTCTAATTGATTTCTTCACATTAAGATTTTGCGACTGAGATCCAATAACGTAATACAAAATAAAAATTCTTCTTCTTCTTTAAACATCAGATTATAGCTATCAAGTATTTTTCACATCTTTGCCTGAAACATTGTCTTACATCTTGTATATAGTTTACTTCTATTTATATTTTGTTAAGTTGAAGAGTAAATGTTTCTTATAGTCATTTTATTATTTGCTAAATAACTCTTCCCTTGTTATCCCCTTGTAAACTCTCTTCATTGCTCTGAAAATAGAATTCTAATAGATGCAGAATGCTCATGTCAGTGCTTTCCTATCTTGTTCATCTAAGAGTCACTCATTATTCAGAAGAAGAAACACCCCAATATAGTTCTTAAAAAAAGTTTGTTGTGATATTACATGCACTGTAAAGTTACGAAAATAGCAATGTTTGCATTTTTTCCAACTGTACAAAAGTAAATATTTAGAAAAACAGTCAACTGAAAAAGATACAAATGGAATAGGATGGCTTTTCAGACTCACTGATGCCAGGAGTAGTGCAATGAGTAGTCCATGAAGGTTACATTATTAAAATCAACCAATGTTTTTATTTCAGTCAATTGTGTTTCTTAAAAGTATGTGTTTTTACTCACACTGAAATAATCCTAAAAAGTTGTAAAATTACCTCTAGAGTTGCTTTACAACTTTTTCTAGCTCCTTCTTTACGAGTTTCCCCCCCCCCCATTCACTGCAATCAAGTGCTTTTCCTGTAATTGCTCACATAATTTTTCATGATGCTGAGTCTGCAAGATGTTGGAGTAATTATTTAATCAGTAACAACACATTTTTGTATTCCTACTGCATGATTAAATTAATATACTTTACATGTGTTACATTTACAGAAATCACTGACTCATCAAACAAAAATAAATATAGTAGTCTAATTAAATCTCTTCTGACTTCATATCATATAAAAATACTCAAAATAAGGTCAGAATTTTTCCACGTTAATTATAAATAAGCAACTGTTTCTAACAATTACATTATAGCTAAACTTAGCTCACAGGAAAAACAATAAAGCAAGAGAAAATATCTCTAACACTATTTAGAGATAACTTAATTTGCCTGTTTCTGGGCAAATTTAGTTTGTTCTCACTGTCATTATGATATGGCTCTGATCTCTTAGCAAGATTTTTGCCAAGACCTAAAAATGGCTCAAGATCTTCTGACAGCAACACAAGATGTTTAAAAAATTCTGTAAGTAATAAATCGTGAATCAAAACATTTCTGAAACATGAAAATGTTTTCACTTCATTTGCAAATACATTTTGTTCTTTATCACATTTTTTCTATATATTTTGTTCATATGTTGATGACTTTTTACATCTTCCCATCATCAGTTCAGTTTCCTCCAGTTTTGTTATCTTCCAGTAGTATTAAAAAAAACCCCAAACGGTCTTGAAGACAGTGTTCAAAATATCAATATAGTTAGTTTTTAATCACAGGAAAGATTTTAAATTAGGATGTTGTCAACTATAGATTAGTTGAATTTTAGCCTTAATCAGAAAATTCCCTGACAGCTTTCTTTTTAACTGAAAAGCCATCAAATTGTCCATTCCTGGGATAAGACTCTTTTTTTTAGCATGACAGATCAAACTAGACCTGCTTGAAGCATTTTTATACAAAATAGAGTTTCAAACAGATGGGACAAAAAACTGTGTGAATCAATATCTGGTGATATTGGATAATTCCTGCAGTAGAGTCTCTGAGATATCTGTGCCTGCTTTCATAGCGTTAGCTTCAAAATCATTACCTAAGATTCTAATAGCTAACCCTTAATGAAACATCTTTCTTAGTTCGTAGGAATATCCAAAAGACTCCTTTTTATTAAAATAGCTGAATTCAGACATACAGTTACACTCTCCTCTTATACATTGGAATCCTATACAATAAGGACTCTGCACTAACAAAGTTCTAAGGAACGGTTAAATGTATCCTGCCTTCATGCCTTGGCAAGCAGGGCATGGGCAGTGTCTCAGTGGACCCCAACTGACAACTCTTGTGCAAAGGGTTCTGGCACAGCAGAAATAGGATACATTTGGCCAACACATTTCTTACATGTAAAATATCTGTATAGTAAGTAGATGTCTTTTTTACTGTGTGCAGCCAACGTGTATTTCCCACTGTTTGATCATGGTGGTGACGGATGGTTGCCCAGCTATGTTATCTGCATTTTCAGCACTGCAGTACTTTTATAGTTGAGTCACATACATGTAGCATTTTCAGATGACTATTCAGTCTCCTCATGAAATGTGAATGTTTTAAAACTTTACAGTTTTGCTTAAGGTGCACTTATAATGACTGCTGATGAAATTCTTACAGACAGATATGTAAAGGGCTTCATCCAAAAATGTATTCTGTAATCTCAGGAATATAATAATGTGAAGATTAAGCAAAAAATTTTTTTGCTCAGATTCCTGTGCTTAACAGTACTAACACAAAATTGTTTCCTGTAAATGCACTTTAATGTTTATGTAATTCCGTGTATTTTCTGGCCTTAAACTGCTATCACAGAATACCATCACCTATTTAGAAGGTTTTGTAATGCCTTTTTTCTTGATAATACATTAAAAAGTTTTAGCATAGATATGATTATAGGTAAATGTGTGTATATATCATGATAAAACAAAGAAACACTTGAATATAATTGAAAACTCTAGATATCATGAGTGCTTCTTTGTAATTCCATCTATAGATGTACAATACACTCTTCAAAGGCTGAAGGTCAGTGAAAAGCTATATGAAATACAGGGCTTTTAATTGTAACTGAATATTTTCCATTGGAATATTCTTTATAAATCCGTTGTAACTCCATATGTTAGTGTCCATGGTTGAGCTTTTTCAGGGACTGTTGAGAGGGATCAATAAAAACTGATAAAAGAAGGCTATGGAATTTTATATACCCACTCTCTTTCAATGTGTTTGCCCTGGACAAGTCTCAGGAGAAATGCTTCAAATGTCTGAACTCCCTAGAATAGTCCTGGGCCTTCTGTACAGTTTTATTTAACACAAAACTTTGGATCTAGGGAGCTGGAATAATGAGCATGTTTATTTTTTTACTTCATACAGCTGGTTCACTGAGCTTCTTATTTAGCTTAGCTTCTAGTACTTCAGTTACACCAAATTTCATGGTGTTTCTTCAGTTGTTGAATATATTCCAGTATTTTGATTGCACAAGCAGTATCTCTCTTGTTTGTTTTCAGTATTAGTATTAATTTTAAAGCTTATTTGAATCATAGCTTCCTATTTCAAGGGACTGGAAACAGTCCATTTTTTGGTCATTTTTATTACTGATATGAAAATTTTTCAAACTCAGCAGGTCAAAAGCTATAATCCCTGAAAATGTTGATTCATATTATTATTCAAATTAGTTACCTGAAAAGATTGTGTTGATGGTTAAAGATAAGATTACACAAAATTTTATGACGCATAGTGACATGTAAAATTCATGCTATACATTTCTCTCCCTATATTTCAAAGCACTTCACAAAATAATTTCATGAAGTGGGCAAGCTGAGGTATAGAGAAAAGCAGTAATTTGTGCAAGGTTACCCATGAGAACAGAGTCTGAACTGTGTAGAAAATCTTGGTGGTGTAAAAGCCTTTACGTGCCATCTTGTCTCATCTTTCCTTTGTCATCTCCCTAATCTCTGCTTGAAACTGGGAATAAGATAACGAAACTTCATTAATGTTCTGTATTCCTCTAATCACAGTTTGAAATTCCTACGTCATGGAGTTTCAAAGAATATAGGTAGCAGTAATAGAAAATACCGACAAAACTTTCAGACCATTTTCATTGTTGGAATAATTTCTTTCTGAAGTGTAATAGGAATGAACTAACCAGTAGAACAGTTTCATAAGTTGAAGGTCAGCTATAATTTCTTGGACAATAATGAAATATCCTTTTCAGTTAGAACAACTATAACTGTTCTTAAAAAAATCTTTACTTCCATCTTTTAAACATTTTTACTATATAAATTGTATTTACCTATGACAATGATTATATAGTCACATGTCAACATATCTTTTGTGGTGACTTGACCTTGGCCAGCGGCCAGCTGCCAGCTGCCCACCCAGCTGCTCTGTCCTCCCCCTCCTCAACAGGACAGGGGGAGAAAATATAATGAAGAAAAAGCTCATGGGTCAAGATAAAGGCAGGGAGATTAGTTATCAGTTAACATCACAGATGAAACAGACTTGACATGGGGAAAATTAATTTAATTTATTGCCAATTAAAACAGATTTGGACAGTGAGTAACAAAAGAAAAAATGAAAATGAAATCTTCCCCCACTCATTTTTCCCCAATTCCACTTCAGTGTCTCATTCCCAACTCCTCTACCTCCTCCCGTCACCCCAGCCCCGCACCCCAAGCAGTGCAGGGGGATGAGGAATGGTGTGTTACAGTCTGTCCATAACAGTTCCTCTCTGCCACTCCTTCCTCCTCACACTTTTCACCTGCTCCAGCATGGGTCCTCTCCACAGGCTGCAGTCCTTCAGGAAAAAATCTGCTCTAGTGTGGGTCCTCTACAGGCTGCAGTGTGGATATCTGCTCTGGTGTGGTCCTCTCCATGGGCTGCAGGGAAATACCTGCTCCACTGTGGTCTCGTCCATGGCCTGCAAGTGAATCTCTGCTCTCACATCTGGAAGACCTCCTCCTCCTCCTCCTCCTCCTTCTTCTCTGACCTGGGTGTTCACACTGTTGTTTCTTACACTTTTTTTCCTTTTTTTTCTCACTCCTCCTCTGCCTGTCCAGTATATTGTCCTTTCTAAAATATGTTTTCCCAGAGGTGCCACCAGCTTGGCTGATGGGATCAGCTGTGCCCTGGTCTGTTGGAACCAGCTGGAACCTGGCTGTGTCTGGCATGGGGCAGCCCCCTGGCCTCCCTTCACAGAGGCCGCCCCGCACACCCCGCTGCCAACACTTTGCCATGGACACCCAATACACCTCAGAGTTCACTAATCCTAGAAGTTGAACTGCCACGACTCTTCAAAGATTTTGGTGTTATTTTGATCCAACTGAAAATTCTATGCGTCACTTTCACAAACATATTTGAAACAACTTTCAGGATACAAATCTTCTAGAATTTATTTGAGAAAAACCTCTGTCTTGATCACAATGAAGAGTTGTTACTTAGTCTTTGTACTGCTAACATATTCTCTGGGATTAATGTCACAGGTTTGCCATTAATTGAACAAACCTAATATATATTTGAATTCCCATTTGGTGTTAAATAAAGGTAATTTAACAGATTTTATAGCCTACTAGAAAGCCAATACTAGTTCTATAAAAATAAGATAAAAATAAGCTAGTGAATTGCAAACACAGAAAAAAAAAAGAAAAAAAAAAAACTCCTAGAAATTTTCTATATCCTTTGATTACTCTTTTAACATAAAGACAGTTTCTCCTCATAATATAGAGTATTGATTCTTGGTCCTATTTTTAGCTCATAAAATACGAAGCAAAGGTGAACAATATCATAACTCATGAATTCTAACAATCTTTACTTTGCAAGTTCTTTCCTCTAGCTCTTTTCTCTTTATGATAACCTAAAACTAAGAAAAAAAAATCCAAACTGAGAAACAACTAAGTTTGTATCATGGATAACTATCCTTTTTTCTCACATTATAAGTGTTACCAATGTTTGCTATCAGCTGTGTTGTTTCACCTGTAGGAAGTAGTATTTAAGTCCTTGGTTTCCCTTTTCTTCCTTATTTTTCACCCTGCCTGCCAGTAGTGTAGAGCAGCAGTTCTTTAAAATCATGAGCACATCTTCTCAGAGACAAAAAAGGATAGTAGTAAGAAACTTTGCATCTTTTGTATTACTTCTCTCTTCATGAGTTCGAGCAGATGCAGTCTGAGAAACTTTATCTTCTAGAATATCTGTGCTTGTCTTTTATTTTAAGTAATGCACTTTTGAAGAAGAAGGTATTCTTGGTAACCATGGAACCTCACCCTCCAGAAAAACTGCTGCTAGTTTAACAAGATGATATAAGCTTCGCTTTTGGGGACATCCTGTGCCTGTAATACTGGGCCTTCACCTGTAATGGCACATACATCATTTTATCTACTGAGCACCAACAGAATGTATATTTTTGTTTGCCTATTGAAAAAATTGGCAAATTACAGTCAAGCACTCAAAGCCATGACCTGCCAATGTTAAATTTGTTTCTATAGTCTTAGTTCATCCTGTGTATAATTATACATGAGAATGGCTTTATCATAATAATACAGGGCATATTATGCCAGCAAGCATTCATCAGTATTTCTGGGCCTCTGTATCCTTCTACATCCATGTAACCTGTGGTGAATCAAGTCCACTGTCTTAGGTAACTATGTCAACAACTGCAGTAGCCACTAGATCCATTGATTCAACATTCAACCAAAGCTTTGCAATGGTTCAGTTTCCTTTTAAAAAAATTTAAACTCCAGCAAAAAGTTATGTTTAAGTGAGTAAGTTCAATATCTTGCATAGGTCAGAATCGTCTCTGAATTTTCAGTCTTCTTTTGTTGGTGAGACATGTCTGAAATGCTGAGCACAATCTTGATTTATATTCACAAAAGATTTGAAATTCAGAACAGGTGTAGAGAACAAGTTTTTGAATCTGTAGGGAGATGGACACCCTTCATTAAGAGGAGAAGTGATATTATTGCTGTCTACCAAAATTTTTAATGGGAGGAAAGAATAAGCTGAGAAGGAAAAGAAGTTAAGGTCATTTTAACTAAGGGTATAAAAAAATCTAATAGATATGGACTGCACACAAATAAGTTTATATTGACTATTAAAAGTCTATTCTAGGCATAGAGAAGGAATATCTTTATCAACTCATCTGCCTGCAGCCTTCCCAAAGGCTTTATCTTTCTCTTATTAATTTCTTCAAAGCCATTCTTCAGATTTTTAACTACCTAACTTTTATCATTTCCCACTGTTATTTGTTTTCCTGTTTCCCCATGGTTTGCCTCATCTCTGTATTATGTTTTTTCCAGAGTAGCCATGCATTGCTCAGCATTGCCTAAAGTTAGGGTGAAAATTTTGCATTATTTTTGAACACCAGCAATGACATTTTGGGGGCACCAGAAAGGTATGTTGTTATACTGTAGTGTAAAACTTTCTGATGTATGCATGAAAATGTATATAAACTCTATGGCTGCCTCTGGGCTTACCTATGAATATATATGAATTCCTTTCTATTCTATCAATATTTAATATAACACAATTTCTTCCTTTTACTTTATTTTATCTCCATAAGGTAATAATAACTCCCATCATCACTTAACATCAAGACTTCTATTTAACTGTCCATGTTTTTGGCACCCTTAAACACAGTGTATATTTTATATTTAAATATGATGTATAAAATGCCTATTTCCTAAATCAAATTACAGGATAATACCATATTTGTTTCTTGTCAAATTATTTACATTTGTAGTATGTCTGTGAAATTATATGTAAGTATACATAATTCCAAGCAAGTTTATTCTCATACAAGATGATGTAACAGGGGGTATTTTTTGTTTTGTTATGTTTTTCTCAGTTAGGGAAGCAATGCCAAAACTACTGGTTTTGTTTGCTTTCAAATCTTGTTGCTGTGGGAGCCAGTACTAGGTTCCAGCCCCACTTGATCATTTTGTGGGTGCTTCCAGCTTGAAGTAGAGTTGTTATTTAACAGGTGTATGGAGAGAGAAAAATTGATAGGCAGATTAAGCAGCTAAAAGTCTCATTTGAAAATGTTATTTATATTTTATCTCAGTTTAAACTATGTGGTTAATTAACATAATCTTAAAGCACCAGGATTTCATATTTCACTTTTTGCTAATAATTTATAATTAAAATAAAATTACTTCTGGACTTCCTCATGATGAACTACTGTAAGATAAGTAAATCCTTATACACATATAATTAGATTATAAATTTTGGGCTGGGAGGAGTAATAGGCCTTTTCTATCTGTACATTTGTACAGCAGATCATACAATAGAATCATAATCCTGAATGAGGATATTTAGGTACTATTGTAATATAAGTTTATGTTGGAAGATTGACGTAAGTTTTTCCTAACTTGTATGAATATGTATTATGATTTCCTAATATATGTCTACTACTTAAATAATAAAACTGTTGTGTACAACCTGACAATTTCTACAAGAAAGAGTTTTACATTGATGGATGAACACTTATTATTACCCAATATTTCTTCTCATTGTTAATTGCCCTAAAGATAACACCTCCCACTTTCACCACACACAATTGAGGGTGTCCTGGTTTTGGCTGGGAAAGAGTTAATTTTCTTCCTGGTAGCTGGTACAGTGCTGTGTTTTGGATTTAGAATGAGAATAATGTTGATAACACACTGATGTTTTAGTTGTTGCTGAGCAGTGCTTACACTAGTCAAGGACTTTTCAGCTTCTCATGCCCTGCCAGCGAGAAGCTGGGAGGG
>NW_008794595.1:423739-427801 GCF_000699145.1 Aptenodytes forsteri | reverse complement strand
GTAAATGTATGTAATTATGGATATAGACAGGCCAAAGATTTTTTTCTATTTTTATACCTATTTATATGTCTATAAAATCTTATTTTTTTTTTGGAAGGAGCATTTGATTCTGTAAGATACTGTGTTTTAAATCACCTACAAAGGATTTTCTATAAATCTGACTTGTACTTCCACCTTGTTTCTTTCCATTATTTCAGTCACAAAGTCCTCAAGGGTAATTAAACAACATATTTGGTAATCCTATAGTTCTGCTTTGCAAATATGAGTCAAGTTATTGTTCTGTTGAAGATTATCCTATGAGAATGTGCCTTAGAGGACATGCATATGGCTTACTCCTTTCTACAGGGGCAAAGGTGCTAAATCATGCTTTGAAATTCAATTACTATTCACTAAAACATTATTTTATGTTTTAAATTATTTTAATCTTTATGTTTTATATCCTATAGTTCTGCTTTGCAAATATGAGTCAAGTTATTGTTCTGTTGAAGATTATCCTATGAGAATGTGCCTTAGAGGACATGCATATGGCTTACTCCTTTCTACAGGGGCAAAGGTGCTAAATCATGCTTTGAAATTCAATTACTATTCACTAAAACATTATTTTATGTTTTAAATTATTTTAATCTTTATGTTTTAAACTATTTTAAACAGTTATATCATCCTGACTTTTCTAGTATAGTTTTTCTTCACTTGCAATTGTCCTCCATTCCAGAACAAAACTGAATATTAAATTAGACAATGAAAGCAACTTCTCCAGTTTCCTGCCTTGTGCTTGTGATCACTTTCAGTCTTCTGTCTGCCTGACTGTAACTTTGGCTGTTACTGAAATGCACCTTTTTCAAATGCACCCACGCTACTAAATTAACCATGCTAATTATACCACCGTGAGTGTTTACAACTCCACTATTTTTATGCCATTTCTGAACTTTATGAACAATTACTTATTATCTTCTTTCACATTATTGAATAGCACTGAGACAAGAACAGATATCTGCAGGACCTCTTTAAAAATAATGGGTTAAGTTGTTGCTTCTCTTTTAAACAAAGCAAAATCCTTTTTTATATTATTAATTATTTATATCTATCTTAAAATGTAAAATCAATATATGTATTTTTATCAAACTATATAACTTTTAACAAGTTATAAAATATATGACAAGAGCTATTTTTCATTTACTCGTTAGTAATCCTTCTGTATTTTACATTTTTATTGATTCTGCTGGTTTATACATGATTTTGCTTGGGATCAGTATGAGGCTAACTGACACAGACTTAGCCTATTTATCCCATTTACTTTTAAAAATATTGGTAAGCTATTTTCTTTTTTCCAGTCCCCTGGAAGCTTCCTCAGAATTCTGAGATTGATTAGTAATAGTGTTTAGGTGATAATTGATATTAATTATTTAGAAAAGTCCTCAAAAAATAATAAAAAAAAATCTTAAGTAAAAGTTATCCAATCCTGACAATCAATAAAACTTAAATTAAAAACCTGTCATCTAACTATCTATAACCAGATGGAACAGAAAGAATTTTCTTGTCACTCTAAATTAGTTACATAGTTTTGCTTCCAACAATAGAAACATGTATAGAAAATTTAGGTCTTTTTTATTTTATGCAGGCAATTTTTTTTTTTTTAATTAAAATATTTCCTATATGGCACTTTAAAAATTTGTTTCATCCAGGTATATTTAAATATTTTGTTGCATTGTCAGAAGGAGGTAGGTAAGCATTGAAATTCTTTTTCCTTTATATGTGTATTGGGTGTAGGTGTAAAGGTGTTGGCAGGAGGTGGGCTGTAGGGACTGCCTCATGCTGGACACAACTGATTCCAGCCAACTCCAACAAACCCACCACAGGACACAGCTGAGCCCATCAGCCAAGCTGGTGGAGCTTCTGGGAAAACATATTTAAGAAAGGGCAAAAACACTACACTGGCAGATAAGGGAAAAAAGAGTGAGAAATTGTAGGGAGGACACCAAGGTCAGAGAGGGAGAAGAGAAGGAAGAAGGAGAAGAGAAGGAGGAAGAGGAAGACAGAAGGGAGGAGGAAGAAAGAAGGGAGGAGGTGGAGGTGTTCCAGGTGCTAGAGTAGATACCCACACTGCAGCTTGTGGAGGACCCCATGCTGGAGCAGATGGATATTCCTTGAAGGAACTGTGGCCCGTGGGCAGTCCACACTGGAGCAGATTTTTTCCTGAAGGACTGCAGCCTGTGGAGAGGACCCCCACTAGAATGGGGGAAAAGTGTGGGGAGGAAGGAGCGGTAGAGAGAAGCTGTTATGTCCTGACCATAACCCTCCACCTCCCATCCCCGCTACGTTGCTTTTCAGGGGACATACTGGAGTTGGCAATGAAGGAACAAATTGAGCCTGGGAAAGTGGGGGCGGAAAGGTGTTGTTTTCATGTTTGTCTTTTTGTTTCTTACTACCCAAATCTATTTTAATTGGCAATAAATTAATTTTCCCCAAGTTGAGTCTGTTTTGTCTGTGACAGTAATTGACAAGTGATCTCCCTGTCTTTACCTTGACAATATTTCTTGTTCCTGTTTTTTCTATTTTCTCCCCTGTCCTGCTGAGAGGGAGAGTGAGTGAGCAGCTGGGTGGGAGTTCGGCTGTTTGACAAGATTAACCCACCACAGTATGTCCTCTCAGGAAAATAGATCTTTGCTATTTTTATGGTTGTATAAATGGAATACATTCATATATATACTGGATATAAGAAAAATACCAAATTTTAAGCAGACTTGGGTAAAATGTGTTATGTATTTACAATACAAATTATGTGCAGTTTGCATTCCACTGTAAAACTTATGCATGCTGTTTGTATAGATTCCAAGGTCTTGACTGAAATAATTCCAAAATATGCTTTTTGTTTTTCAGTATCAGTGAAGAAATAAAATGTATTAAGTTTAAAGTTTGGATTATTAAAACACAATTTTCAGGGAAAAAAAAACAACTATGAAAATCTTAAAGGTTGAGTTCTGAAACAGTACCTACTGAGTAGAGTAAGTGAGATGCTAAAAATATGTAGACTCCTGCAAATGAGGTAACAACTTTGAGAAAATAAACCTGTTATTTTTAATTCATGATAGCATAAGCCTTGATCTTCGCGGTGTCAGTTGAGTACTGAATGTGTTTTCAAGTTGTCCTTTGTGAAGTTAGCACACAGTCAATTTGCCAAGCAAGAGTGAGTAGTTCAGCTAAACTTGGCTGAAATGTGTCTACACAGTTTATAAAAGGACTATCTTCTATATTCAGAAGTTTTCAGTCAAGGCAAAAAGAGGAATAGTGGTCTTTTTCAATTATTGGTTTACATTTTCTTTACTTCAGGAAAATATCCTGGAATGCATATCCTAAGTCATTGCATCACTCCTTAATGTCGCAGATGTGTCTTAAAATACACCCTAGAAACTAAGCAAGCTCCATCTTGAAACTACTTGGATTATCTTTCCTACTACTTCCACCTTAAATTAGTAACTTGTTTAGGATTACAAATCAACATTAAACTAATGGTTTCTCTGATTCAATAACATTTTTAAGATCATAGAGTCTTGGGGTACTGGAATCACTTCAGTAACATGCAACTCTACTTGTTCATGTTAACATTAATTTAAAACTCCTCTATCACAGTAATAGCTAAAAATAGAAACTGTAGTCATGAAGTTTTGTAAAAATTAGCCGTTGAAAAAAGACGTTGTCTAAATTTTTTATTTTAAACATGAGCTGTAAAACTGTGTAAAATTCTGAATACAGTGTATGCCAATATTGCAATTTAAAGGCATGGGAAATCCCAATCAGGTAGTAAATAAATAAATAAATAGGAATATGATGTTTACCTTCCAAATAGAATGTACATTATTATGTGTATGATATAAACATCAAACATTTATATACTTTTTTCTTAATGAAATTTAAAATATAGAGTGTGAAATGTATCAAAAATAGTAAGGGAAAATAATGTAATTCCTATACATTAAATGCAAATAAAATATAAATAAATAGGACTATAAAAATAGAACGATATAAATTGCAATGTAAATAAAAACTAGAACTATTTATGAAAGT
>NW_008794595.1:388796-423704 GCF_000699145.1 Aptenodytes forsteri | reverse complement strand
TTAGATTTAAGATGGGATGAAGCTACCCAAAATTGACATTGAAAATTATGAAAACCTAGAACTTAAGATGATCTTAACCTGAGAACTTAATCTAATTTTAACAATTTGGGTGCAACACCAAGTTTTCACTGGCTTCAATAAAAAGTTGTATTGAAAAAAGGACAAAGACATAGCAGGACCTAAGAGTGTTCAGTAATTTAATAATAAAAAATAAATTAATTACTTGTAAAACTGCATTGTAAGAATCCGTGACTTGATAAAAATGTAGAACCCTGGAAGTAAAGTGTGTCATGATATAGTGCACGCACATGGAGTGCATCATGACTGTAAATGTTTCTGTTTAAAAGAAGAGGAAGAAGGAATCTGCACAGTACAAATGAAAGGGCTGGGGAGAGGAGGAGCAGAAAATGATGAAGGCGGCAAGGGCATTTGCAAACCTGAGCAGTTGCAAGGGCCAAGCCTCTTCCTGCAGTTTGAAGGAAAATAAATGGGTTGCATGAACAGGAAAGGAGTTACTCAAGTGTATATGTGTGTGTGTGTGTGTGTACAGATATAAATATATGCTCTTTATGATTTAGGGAAGAAACTAGTATTTAAATTTAGCAATTTAATCTTACAAGATGCTAATCATGAGGTAGATAACACACAAAAATTATCAATATCTGAGCAGAACTATAAGTTGACACCTGTGATTTATTATTGAGTAGAGTTATTTATGATGCTTACGTGTTTCTTCATAATGCTTTTTTTTTTTTCCCCTAGCTCCTTCCATTCACACAAAGCTATATATAGACTGGAAGATATTTTGGAAGGAAATTTTGTCAAGAGAATTGCTAAAATCATAAGGAAACTATTAAAAGTAGTTTTCAGTAATTTTAATTTCTAATATTTGATTTTTAAATGATGAAACATCCAATAACCCAAATGACCCTACACAAACATATACATGGAATAAATTATTTCAAATGAAAGCATGAAAATTATTTGTTCAGCTGCTCTAGTGACTGGAAGGTTAGGAACAAAAGCTATTATTGTTCAGTGTATTTTTTCACAGGAAATAGACAGTGGCAAACATACAGTTGTTCAACACATGAGATCAGAGACACAGTTTTTATAGTAAACCAAAACCAGATGTTGGAAGGGCTCAATACCTTTACAGAAATTATTAGTTATGTTTGCCTTTGAAAGCGAAGAAAGTTTACAGAGAGTCATGTACCTGATTAAGAAAAAGATGGGTTACAAAAGCTGTGAGTATTAACTCAGTCAAGAAAAATATTTGCCATACAGACTGTCCATTTTATATATGGCAGTTAGTTATGTACGTAGAATTTGAATTTTGCTTTCATTTGATTTTTGGATGAATATGCTAATTTCTTCATACTACTAAACAACTTTAGAAATAGGAAAAAGGTTAAAGATTTTAAAACTGAAGGCCAGAATTGTGCAATACAACAGTAAGCCCTTGCAGTTTCAATTTCACCATGAATGGATACAGAATTAGGCATTAAAGAAGACTTTTATTTTAACAATTTATCAGAGAAAATTTTAAATGTACCGTAGTATATAAGTAGTATATAACTTTTCACGTAGTATAAAGTCTTTCTCTAGTTAGATATTAATGGCTTGATATCACTAGATGCTAACTGATTTCATTGGAATTTGATGGAATAGTCAAAAATAAGGTCTTGTGCTACATTCCTACAGGTTTCATGCAAATAAACACATAAGCAGGAAGAAAAAGAGGGGGACTGTAGCACCTTAGACACCAAGGCGTATCTGCCACAAGGCACAAATCTATGGGAAATTGAACTTATTAATTCTAGTACCTCCTAAACTATTTGTTTTCTTGGCATGTTGAAATAAGTTCTCTCTGAGTTCAGTACATGAGGTGTTTTCACTTGTGAAGTTACTGATGTTACTAACCAGTAAGAAGGAATAGAAAGGTCAGTACGTTTGAGGCAATACAGTAAAATTAACCCTTGCAGTGGTATAACAGAGGGGAAAGCTGAAATCAGGACATTGGAATACTGATCTTAGTTTTACCTAAGAAATTCTAATACTTCCTCACATATTCTCGCAAACTTCTTTGCATCCCACTTGTCTTCATGTCAATCAGCTTGAATGATTGAGAGTAGGTATGTGGCAGCTTAGTGTTGAAGTCTAACTGTGTTAAGGCATTGATTGGCTTAAACAATAGTCACTTTATTTTAGAGCAGGATACTCTACCAGTTCCCTGGTCTTGATCCAATCTCTGTATCTCTTTACGCCAACCAAGTTTTCAAAGTTAAAATGTCTGTCTTCACTTCCAAAAAACCCCAAAAGCTGGCCTGCTTCTTCCATCAGCAGGCTTCCAGTTCCCTGTTATCTTGTTCACGGCTTTGCTGATTTCTCATTGGCTTAGTGGCTTGCTTATTCAGATCATCTTTTGCAGACACTGGGTTAACTTTTCTGATCAAATGCTTTTTCCTAGCAGGGATTTTGATTTTTTTCCTTATCCTGTTTCCACAAGCTGGAAATCGGTTTAAAAACTTAGTACCCATCTTATTTTTAGTCCTTTTGTAGTCCTCTACCTATAGAGCTATAGAGTCTTGAAATTCTGGAGCTGGAAAATCCTGAAAGGTTGCTATGTTGAAGAGATGAGTCTGTAGATAATATATGATGCCTAATAGGAAACAGTGCAAGAGACTATAATATCAGAGAAGTCGTTGGAGATGTAGTCACAGTGAAAGGGAAGATCATGTAATTTGATTTTAACTCATAATTTGAAGGCTTTAGGCTTTTCAAAGTTTCACATACATTAAATATATAAATGAAATGTATTTAAAGTTAAATTACAGTCATCTTAATATAGTACTAATAATTAAATAAATGAAATTATACGAATTAGCTCTCGAAGAATATTTCTATCAGCAATCAGCAAAAACTAACCTGAACCTAAAGTTTCCTAACGGTGGTACTTAGTTGAACCTCATCGTGTTAAATACAATTCAAAGTGGAAGACAACTTCTTTGAGCAGAACTTGTGGAATTTGCTTTACTTGATACACACTTGCAGATGCAATGCAGTGCAAGCCTTAATAGAGAAAAGGAATGTCTTTACACCTTCCCAACATAGTTTCAAGAATACAGTTTGAGTTTAAATTGAAAATAAATTATACAAACTCACATAAAATTAGATATTAACACATATAGGAAAATGTGGACTAAACTGTAGTAAATGGATCTCCTAGAATGCCTTTTAGTCTTGTATGGTAACGCTTAGGCTGTAAGTATGGTAGATAACAATATGTTGTAAAGACTGTTTGACTAAATACTCATAATTGTGTAAATATGTAAACACTATAGGCTTTAATGTGCTTAAACATTTTATAGTAACAAATTCCTGTTATATTATAGTTCTATAAAATCTTACTGAATTTCCGTAAGAAGCAATCATATATCATAACCTTGTATTCAGTTAAAGTTCATTTGTGGCATTCTGCAGTTTGATCTACATTCTGCACTGTGAGTAATAGGGCACTATTCTATAACTTACCATCTCTTATAAGATAATTTAAACTTGCTCTTATGAATTGGCTTTTTGAAACTTTTCTTGTACTGATGGTCTGTTTGAAGGTACAGGCTTTCCAAACAGGAATGTCATCATATCTAACTCTTTTGAATTTAGGAAAGGTTTCTCAGAAAGGAGTCTATCTATATTCACTACTAGCGATGCTACCAGGCCCATCTTAGTCTCTACCATGATATGAGTTTGTTCATTTGGTGTCATTTGGTGTTTTCTTATACCAAAAGAGTTAGAAAGACTGTTGAAATGGAGGACATAGATTTACACTGATCTGGGGAAATACTACCTATATATGAGAGTGTGTATGATAGTACCTATTGTAAAATGTGCTTGGATCTACACCTTTTACATCTTCTTACATTGTTATACTGTGTATGAATGAAATATATACTGTTTGAATTTGTGGGATAAGCCAATATTTTAATCTTCCACTGAGATTTAATGGAAACATTACACAGTTGTCTGTATCTTTAAGTGTTTCTGCACACATTTATGAAGTATTCAACGCAGGCTGATACTGGAGGCAGGATTCTGAGCCAGATGAACCAAATACCTATCCAAATCTTTTGATCTTGGTGTAGATACAAATGAGCAATTGTAAGAAAAGAGAAATTGTTTCAGTCCAGTTTCTGCTAGGAAGGTGTAAACATCACAAGTTAAGCAACAGTGATAAATAGTGTTTCTAATTGGCAACCTTGCTGATCGTTTCAGAGAGATAAATGGTCAAAGAAACTGAGCTACCCTCTTGTACCTAGAGATGAATCTTCCAGCACAGGATTAATGTACTTTTGTGGTGATTGTTTTCCAACACTGCTACACAGAATTGGCTGATACTGCTTACTGTTACAATTCCTCTTAAAATATATGAATGAAATAAATGTGTAATGGTTAACATCGAGGTAAAAAAAAAGTCTATCATGTTTGTTAATGGAGTACAGCAGCAATTAATTTTATGGTTAATGTGTTAGGTATGGAAAGTCTGCAAACGAGGTAATAAGGATGTGTTACATCAAGCATCCTTATAAGACATCCGTAAAGCTATGAGATACTTTTCAAGACACTTTGAAAACTAAATTTAACAATAGTGAAATTCAGGTGATACTGCAATGTAAAAATGATGTAAATGTAATCTTAACCAGTAAAATAAGGTATATTATCTGCATTATAAAATAGATGGCCAGCAGATGTAGTTCACAATAGAATAGAATAGAATAGAATAGAATAGAATAGAATAGAATAGAATAGAATAGAATAGAATATTTCAGTTGGAAGGGACCTACAATGATCATCTAGTCCAACTGCCTGACCAATTAATGTATGAACTATTGTAATGTATATACATATGTACTTTTGATTGTTTAGGGATAAAAGAAGGGGGCTGTATGATTAAAGGCTGTATTGCAGAAGAAACTGTTCTCCTGAAAAGAGATGTGATTGATAGATACGATTTATTTTGCCTCTACTAGCCAAAAGGATTGTGAGTATGAAGCAAACATTTTGGACATTTTGTTATAATCCTTACATGATGTTGGTAATAAAAAGGCTTTAAACTTGCATTTTGTTTTTTAATGGGCAATCATATAGTATTTTCTACAATAACTTTCAAACTTCTGTAAGACTAGGCAAAGCATTGCCCTTATGCTTAGGGCAATGAAAGTTTGCATAGCAAAATGGCCACGGGTCCTGCTGTTTATGTAGGTCAGCACGTCGTAAATTCAGGTGAGTGGTAGATGCTGCTAAGGGATAACCGGGGTGTACAGGAATGAGGACAACATCTAAGGAACAGTGGATGCAGAAGCAGCAGATTGTTGCCTCTGTTTCTTTCTTCTGCCTGGCAACACCACTAACTCTGAGTCACCAGAACTCCCTCCCCTACGCCTCTACTATAGTCTTTGTTTCACAGGAGTGATCCACATTCTCACCCTTCTCCCATACTACCCCACCCTTTTAATAACAAAATTCAACTTTACGTACACTGCTGGGGAGCTCAGGCCAACTCTTTTCATGAGTGCTAGAAGGACAAATTAAATTAGAGGAAAAGTACTTCTGTAATAGTCAAGACTATACTGGAGGTATTCAAAATACAATAAGAAGTATGGGAAACAGCAGTTAGAAGCAGTTAGAAAATGCTAATTGTTTATCATTTTACCCTGGTGTTGTTTATATTTGTAGTGTATTGAAAGGCATAGTAGCATATAAACATAAATTTTATATTTGCTAGTACCTTAACAACAAATAGAAAAGTCATTATCTCACACTAAATCCTGTTATAAACTTTCATGGAATGGAAGGATTCTGTCACATTAAGTTCTACTGTAAAGGTACATCTTCTCAGCTCTAGTTATCCATGATCTGTCTAAAAATAAAAACTAAAAATGCAGGAGAACTTAAGTTGATCAGAAGAGCCAGAACAAAATTATATGTTACGAGTCCTCTGCATATACACTGATCCACATATACTTTCCAACTAAATATTTTTTCAATGGATTACACTGCACAGGATTCTCCAAGGCCTTCTTTGACTTTAACAAGTTTTAGATCAGTTCCGATAATGTCATATGTCCTTAAAATCTTGCAGTAGTGGCAGTCTCCACAAACAATTTTCTTACATTACACAAGCATATTTTGCTGCATATGTTTTATAAATATATCTTCTAACATTTATATTTCTATTTAAATAAATATATTAAATTTTATTAGTTTTGAGATGCTACCCTTATATCTTTTTTAATAAATATCTATGCTGGGAAAGAACTGTACTTCAATAACCTATGTAAACATATTGCATATTATTAGACCTTAAAATTACATGTTTGACAGCACAGAGTTTCTCAAGGGTTTTATTGCAATCTGTGAAACTTATTAACTGTGATTTCATAGCCAATGACAAAAGATAATAAAAAATCAGCTGTTCTTTAAGTCAAAGCATTTGTCCATAGATAATAAAAAATCATAATTTCCATGCAAGATTGAGGAAAAAAAAAATCTTCGGCACCTTGAACTGTTTCCACTCATCTAAATAAAAAGACATAGTAAACCAAAATGTTTTATACAACAAATGTTTTTAATTTGGGACTCCATATAGCAAATCATGTGGGACTTGACTAAGAGCTAGTTAAGATCCTGGAAGCACAAAGTATGTCTGTAAAAAAAAGATAAAGAAAAAAACCTGCATACCTCTCCAGTCAGAAAGACAGGGGTTGGGGAAACTGTACAGTAATAACAGATGCTCTTGGTTTAGACTCTTGGACATTGTGGATCCAAATAGTAATTTTTTTTCTAGACCGTATATATTACTACTAGATGCTTTTTCTGCTAATGTAAGCATATTGAATGCTCTTGTAGAAACTGCTGTTGTTTTAGATTTTTATTTGAGTTTCTTGAGGAAAAAGAAGGAATTAAATCTAGGTTTCTCACAACATGGAAGAATGGTCTAAAAATTGGATAGTAGTTTGTTTTAAATACAACAAAATTAACAAATTAATGAACAAAACCCAAATGCTAAAACTGCTTTTCATGAAAATATAGGTTGTGTTGTTGTAGTCCATGTACAAGAAAGTTAAATGTACATTGCACAGGGTTTGGGGGATTTTCTGAAAACAGGTGCCTTCATATGACAGGTTCACAGACCTTTTTATGCCAACATCAAGGAAGCATTCTGAGATGGGAGAAAGTGAAGGATTTGGCATTTGAAAAATTAGAGTGAGCTTGGTCAAGAACAACTGATTACCATGGTACTTGTTTCCCATCCTGTGGATCCAAACTACTTCTGCATCTAGGTAACAGTATAGTAGTTTTCACTTATGTTCATAAAGCAAGTAACGTGTCAAATAAAAGTCAAATCTCTGACTTTTCAGTGAAGATTTGTTTGGATTCTCCAAAACAACATTAAGAAATTTTTGCTTTTAGACAATGTACTATATTCATGTTAGTACCTCTATAATGAGTGAGAAAATAATTAGCAAAGGAACAGTAGTCACTGTTGGTTTTTTTTTTTTTGTCATAAACTATTTTATCCCAACATATCTCCATCCTCTTCAGCAAAGACACTTTTTTTTGTTTTTTTCCCTTGCACCTTTCTTCTCATTTCACTCTTTTTCTCTCATGCTTTCTGAGAGAGAGTAAGGAGAGTGACACTTTATACTCAAGCTTGATAAATGAATTCTTTGCTTTCTTGTTTCTTGGTAAGTGGACCATTAAGCTGTATGTCCTTGACTGTCCCTGTTGGTAGGATGAAAGAATATAACAACAAAAGTATTTACCTTTGAGTAAATTTTATTTTACTTCCAGCATATAGTTAATAATATATTTTGTATACAATTTCACTAATGTAGTACATGATTGAAAATGTGGTAGAAAGATTAAAACGTAATATGCTTCATGTTTTCCCAAGTCTTGTTAAACTTTGTTGTTTTAACATCTTAAGTTTGCATTCCCACTTGCATTACATGAAGATTATATTATGAAGAAAAAAAAGAAACTCCTCTGAACCAGTTTTTATAATGTGCATCCTTAACTGACAATAAGTAATTGGAAAAGAATTTTTGTATTTGTAAGGTTTGACCTTGACATTGTTTGTGTAGGCCTCCAAAGCAATTATTGTAGAAACTGAGATGGAAAACAATGGCAAAAAGCAGACAGAAATGCTTGAATTAGTGCAAATCACAAACATAGCTGAGTGGTATTAGATGACAGTTTACTTTTAATGAGAGAAGACATGAAGTAATTAAATCTTGACATACAATTATGAAAAATATCAGGTAACAAGCCTGCTATGCAATATAAAATAAGAAAAGACATTTTCTGAAAACTTGCCTGATGCTCTGTCATCTGAGACTATTCTTTATGAGTGCAGGGTGAAGGTCAAGGAGGTATCTCAACTCCATCAATCCTTTGGACAGTTACAAATGACCTTTCACTTTTCATAAGACATTCAATATTCTGAATGGGGGGGATACATTTTTCTGTGTTTAGAAAATAGCAAAATTGAAACCTTTTATAGCGCACAAGGTGCATTTGTGTTTGAATCTCCTGAACAGCTCATTCATTCTTAAATGTTCATTGACGCCAATATCTCATTTACATGAACTAAATGGTTTTAAAATGCTGTATCTGTTTCAACATATACTTTACCTTTTCATATTTGTATTGCATTAATTTTTATGCTATATTTTGCCTATTTTTTAACATGTATTTTATGTTTTCTTCAAGCAAAGTTTTAAAATGCTACTGTGCATTCAGAAGTATGGGTTTGAATTGTTGCTGCTCTGATTTCATATTGATGCAAATCCAAGCATTACACCACATTTTTGTTTCATATTTATTTTGCAAGGATTAAATCCTGAAGTCTGTTTTAGTCTTGATCTTTCAAGGTGTGTATGGAAATTGTGTTGTTAGAGTGTGTACCACCAGATACACATTTCTGTGTGACTTATGGGGTTTAACTTTAATCCACAGGCATTTCTGTGTGTAACCAGAGCTTGCTTTTTGGTCATATAATCTTTGATTCCAATGGTACTGGTGTTAGGTAAGAATTAAGGATTTAAGTGTTATTATTTTTGTACTGAATAAAAAAATGCTGGCAAGCTATTTCACTCTTATTTTGGAAATTCCTAAATATTTCTTTCCCTTTTCCACATAGATTCATTTTTTTCTCCTATTTTTTACACAAAACAAAGAAACTTGGGATTCTAGGCAAGAACTGTTGCTATATCTGTCCCAATACTTTGCATGTTGTGAGTAAGGAATCCTTTTGCTAACTTAAGTTGTGCTTCAGTGTATAAATATAGAGAAAATAAAAGAAAAAAGACAAACACAAATATATGTAAACGTTACAAAAGAACAGCATCTCTTCACTAAAGAAACCAAAAAAACCCCTTTGAGATAGAGCATAATAATAGACTGAGACCAGTCTTGGAACACAAATGAAAACTTACATAGGGAGAACTGAAATACTTGTTTTATAGTATCTTAGCTCACTTACTGTATTTAATCAAAGATACTAGAACATACAATATAATTCTATCAGTTTAGAAGAATCTATCACTATTTTTAGGGCTGAAAGTTAGGTGTGCTTTCAATTGAACATAATTATTTATTTAAATCATACATAATATCTCATTCATTGCTTATAGAAATATTATTCAAGGTCTGCCATGGGCAACAATTTGAAATAAAGCATAGGCAATTTTATTAGACTTGAAAAGCTATTCAGAACAGAATTATTAAAACAATGCTCAGATTCTCAAATTGGATAAACCAAAGTGACATTCATAATATCTCAGTAATCTGGTTTCAAAAATATGTCTTGCTACAGTCTTCAAAATCCTGTGATTTAGTTTACCTGTACTTTACTATGTATTCACTACTTATACTTTACACTGAGTTAGATTCTCTACTCAGACCAGCGTAAATCATGAGTTAGCACAGTTTATGAAACACTTTTTTTCCTCTCTCTAGCTTTCTTCATAGGTAAGCCCAGAAATGGAAAAACAGGAAGAAGCATTTCAAAACATTTTAGGGAAGGACTCCAGGACAAATATTGTCCAGTGTGTGCTCTTGTACTTATAAAACATCATTAGCATGAGCTTGCATCCCAGGAATTTCAGCAAAATTAAATCAAACAGAATTATAGTCTTCATGAGTAAATGTTAGGAAAAATTTCCTAAGGCTACTTATATATCAAGACATAATAGGCATATACATGGAAAAAATACTGAAAACTGTGCTATTAACAAATTTCAGAAAACTTCCCTTAATTTTGATAAGGTACATTCAGTTTCAAGGTAGTTGAAAATATAAATGCAAAGCGCAGACATTCCCCAATTTTATAGGAATAGTTACCAATAAAAGCTAGAGATTCAGAATTTTAATAGTAGCAAAAAAAAAATAAATCATGTTTCATTAACATGATGTTTCATAATCCCTGTATTATCTGGAAAACTTAAAGATCTGAAAAAGTAGAAATAACAATAATCCCTTTCCCCCCCATCTTTTAAAGGACTTTGCGTGTGTGTCTTTCCTGGAATTCCAAAAATTATGTAAATTGTTTCTTTCTTATGATGGTAGAAATCTATATTTTAACAGAGACCTTCTGAAAAAAACCCTGTTTAAAACTGCTGATCTGTTTTCCTGTTGAGTCTTATCACACTAGTGTTTGAGCTCTAATTTGGTACTAGCAAGTACTGGGTTTAATGTGTGCTATGGTTAGTCTCTCTCTTGGGTTAATGTATATATGGAGATACATATTAAAACAAATTGCTAAAAATAAAGAAGCTGGCCAATGCAAGACATTTCTTGTTCTCTTAAGCTGTTATTCATTTGAATGTGTGAATGTTAATTAGGCACTCAGTCCAAAATTTGCACCTTAATGAACCTGTCAAATTTAAATTGATGTCATGGCCTCAGTAGATGATAGCCTACTGAGTTCTTGCTGATCTTTCCTTATATGTAGGTTAACATGGTGGAAATAGAGACCCAGCAGATGACTTTTTTTTTTTTTCTTTTTTTTTTTTTTCTGTTAAGACTTGTGTCTTCTTGGTTTGAAACTAAGGCTCAAGCTGTGAAATCGGGAAGGAAAAGGCCCGAAGTGCAAAAAACCTCCAGTTGACTAAAATCTAGTGAAATAAAATTAATTTAAATGTATTCATGGCTCTGATTGTAGCTCAGATACATACTTATCTGCAAAAACAGTGACTTTTAACCAGGCCAGATATATTGAAATAATACATGATTGTCTTTAAAAAAAACCAACCAAACCAAACAAACCAGCAAAACCAAAGAAAATCAAACATAGAAAAAAAAAAATGCAACATTATTGTGGAGATTTTACACTAACAAAAATAAGAAACTCAGTTTTGGTTCCCAGAACAACAATCATTCAGTCACACAGTGAATATACAAAAATACAGTGAAGTTAATACTGCACGGTATATGGCATAGAAATACAATATAATATGTACAGAAAGCGCAAAGCAGCAGAATTACGGTTGCTGTGGGAACCATACTTTGAATTTAATGACATTTGTTTGTGTCATATCTCAATCATAATGTTGCATTAACGTAGTCATTTGCATTTAATTCTATATTACATTCCTAGTTTAGAAGAACACATTTGCAGTTGCTCATGTCTCTGCTTCCAACAGTGATTCAAAATTATATACTTTCTAAGAATATTTTGACAAAATTTTATATAACGTAATGATGGAGCATCTCATTACCCTGGCAAGAGACCTTGATGCAGGAAGTAGTTTGTGAAAGAGTTAGGTACTGATAACTAAAAATCTTGTTTTTAAAGATGGTTTATTAACTATGCTGTTATGTTATTATACCTGTACTTTCATGGGTGAGTATTTTGTTATGAGAGATGGAGTGCTTAATTATTTCTCAGTGACCACAACTTCAGTGTAAGTGGTCTGAACTCGTAAGAAAACAGAAATGTATAATCCAGTTAAGATTCAATTTGTGCTTTATTTATTTCTTTTGAGAACATAAGGCATCAGACTGGGAAGAAGATACAGTCACTTAGGGTAGAGGTCCATAAGCTTCTGTCGTCTCTTCTACTGCAGAAAAGCACTGATGAGAACCAGGCTGAACAGCTACTAATCAGGATAAGGAGAACTGTACATGGAGATAATAAAGTAAAGCACAGAATGAACATTTTGTTTGAAAACAGTCTAATAGACAATATGACAAATAAAAGCAAATGATATGTACTAGGTATAAAATATTTAATAATACTTTGACGGGAACCTGAATTTCACGGCTATTGAAATGGAGATGTATCTATGCATAGACCAAGGGCCCTTTTCTTCTAGCAACTAAACAAGCAGAAGCAGGTGTACTGTTCATACCTCTCTTATAAAGAACCATCACTGAAATGAAGATACATATTATGAGAATAAAGGTAAAATAATGACCCCTAAAAGAAGTGAAAAAACTCTAATCAGTTTCACCAGAAGGACTTCACCTTGAAACTTCCACCTAAGTTTCTTTTAAAACCAAGTTCTAGAATTTTTTATTGAGTATACAGAGAGAGGCCTGACAGGATCTCAACATCTCTATTTATTTAAAAAGATTGCAAGGGTTAGGGCGTGTTGCCAGGGTAAAAACCAACAAAGAGTGTGAGACCAAAGGAAAAGAAAATAAATACAAAAAAAATAACTGGAGTGGTTATGAGATAGGAAAACATGAAAAAAGGAGAAGAAATAAAATATAAAAAATCATAATATAAAATATGATAAAATGGAAAACTATAAATATTTAAAGCTGAAATATATATTTAATTAGTTACTTTTTCTGTACTGTTTAAAAATCTCTACTACTAGGGGAGAAAGGAAATGGAGAAGTTCTCAACTCAGGCCACAGTCTGGACCAATTCATCCAGTATTCCCTACTGACAATGCTCAACTTGTCAAGCCTACATATTTTTTAGAGGCATGTCATAAAAGGTATATACAACTCTACTTCAGGAATTTTACATCAACTCTACTTCAGTAATTTTACATTGAAGACTTCCATTGTTAAAATGTTTGAAGTGTTGATACATGATTAATACATAAAAATGCAACAAAGCTATCATTTATGACTTATTTAAAAATAATTTATAACGTATTTAAAAATCATTTGGCAATAGAGGTGTCAGATATATAAACCCCTCCACATTCTCTGAAAGACTATCTACTTTCAACTAAGTAAAAGAGGCAAAACCAGCTACTAAATAAATTAATAGTGAAGTCATATCCAACCCTTACTTGGCCAGATGAAGTGGAGATAGTGGAACAGTATTATTGTGGAACTCATACAGTTAAAAGAAGTCACATGTGGGCCCCTATTACATAAATTACGTATTCAGGTGCATATTTTTTTTAGACAAGTAGATCTGAAGTTCAGAAGAGACTATCCAATCTCTTAATCTGACTGCCTTTGTAACATAGGCCATAGAATTTCACCGAGTTACTTGTGTCTTTAGCCCAATAACTTCTATTTGCAGAAACATATTTCTCCAGAAAGACCTGCAGTCTTGAAGAGCTGAACAGATATATGGCTTCCACTGTTAGCTTGTTTCACTGAGTAAGTACCATTGTAGTATTAAAAAATGTACCCTCCTTCTAATGTGAAATTGTTTGTCTTCAGCTTCCCACTGTTGGGTCTTGGTATGCCTTTCTCAAATTGTCCTTTAGTTCTCAGTGCTTTGTTTCTGTGAAAGCCCTGGAAAGTGTATTGAAGTGAAATCTCAATATTTTCTTTTTGATGAGTTAAACAAAATGTTGAATATTTTTTGGCTCTTATCTGCATGAGCTCTTATTTTTCAGGATGCTCTTGAATAATGTCTCAGAACTTGATGTAGTATGTGTTCTGTTAATTACATTTAGAGAGGTAACTTCTGGCAGACTTTTTTTCAGCTGATTGCCTAGAATCAATATGAACCAAGATTTTTACTTTTTTCAAATTCTGGATACACAGATTTTTTGGAACTTCTTTTTGTGTGCCAATTAATGTATCAACATGATGAGATCAGCTATTGGCATCCTTACCTGTTTGCATACTATGTTTGTCACAATAGAAGTTATTGGAATCCTTGTTCTTTTTTTCCTTCCTGCCTTTATCACAGGCTATGATTATTATTGTGCAGAAGAAGCTATCACCCCTTCCTCCATTGAGGCTGAAACATTACAAGCCCTAATGCTGAAAATCTGTTACGATGGAAATCTTAGGAACAGCTTGAATAATTTATTTTATTGTTCCCATGCGTCTTTGCCTGTTATGGGTTGGTAAATAACTAATTAAGAAAACTGAACATCTGAAGGGCTTTTTAAACATGCTTGATGCCTTTGAGGTGGGATTTCTTACAGAAAATAATCTCTTCAGGAACTATGCATTATACTTGAGCACAGACAAAGACAAGGCAGTAGCATGGAAGTCTACTAAATTCTTTTCAAAGTTGTGATGATATCATGCTATGAAAACTCAACCAAAACTCTAACACAGTTATCGGGAGCTGATGATCTAATTGCATCCCCAGCATGAAGTTGCTCACTTCAAATTCAAACCATAGTCAAGGTCTGTTCTCCGGGAAACATGTCCTCTGTTCTACCACTTGCCTGCATATGATCACTGAAGAGATTTGGAATCTAGTTTTAGCTTTCCACCCCTCCATTTATTTACCAAACACAATTCCTTGGATATAATTTCACAACATAATGGTCTTCGTTTATTTATGTTTATATATTTTAAGGGGGTAAAGAAAAATAAGCTTCCCTACTTTGTAGAGGCATTAATTTATTTCTAGGCCAGATCTTGTTTTCTTTGAAGGTTTTTAATTATTTATTTATTTAATAGGAGGCCTTATATGATTCATTCCTGTCTTCTTATTACAATTCAAGTTATTATTATATTTTTGCTCTCATTTGAGTTGTATGGTTTACTTTAAAGATACACATTTGGAATACTTATCTCTAAGAAAGAGATTTTTCTCTTATCTGCGTGACTAATGCAAAACCATGGATGGCTTACTGATAATTGTAGTTGTTTGATGCTACACGTCTCACAAACAACGTGCCACTCTCAGGCTTTTCTGGTTCTTTTCCCTCTCAGAAGTTTACATTAACCGTTTTGTCTCCATTTCAGATAGTTGAGCACAGACTGAGAAGAATTTGGGAGTGGGGAGGGGAAAGAAGAGGATGGCTGAAAATACCTGAGATGGGATAGCCTGAGAAGTCCTGGCTGAATTCAAGATCTTAGAATTGGGACCTGAAACACAGCTTACACAAACCTGCAGTAAGATATGTTCAGCGGTGAAAAAACTTAAGCTAAGGCAACAGAAGCAGAAAAAAAAGAAAGGAAAAGAAAAATGATAAAAACTTCCCAAGCTCCATGATGAAAGCGGTCCTTAAAGCCTGAATAGGTAGCTGTTCTTTCCCCCAATTTCCCTTTTCTTTCTGTTGCTGCAGAATCCCATTTTATAGTCACTTCCCATCAGAACAGAAGAAAAAAGAAGAGAAAATTAACACCTCAGAAACCTAAGAGAAGGTAATGTGCCACTGTATCATACAGAAGAATACTGAGGCCATAATTTGTGAAGGTATTTCATGTGCCCTTCTCTCTTCACCACAGCTTAACTCTGTGATGAATCACAGCCAGAATTTCTATCTTTTCAGAAAGTTTTGAGAAGATAAATCCTTGGGACTATTGTATGCAAAATCCCAATAATTGGGCTTTAACTGTTCCCAGTTGTCTTTTCAAAGAAAACACCCTTCAGTTTCTTAGAAAAGTTAACATTTAATGACCACTGAAAATACTGGAGATCGTATGTGGAATACTGTAGATAACTTCAGAAAGGTTATTAAGGCCTAAGTCTACTGATTTTCCTTACGCTGGTGCCTGTGTCCCTCCCCTCCCCCCCTTTTGTGTATATTTGTGTGTAGATTCAAATACAGTTCCAGTTCCATATTTACAGTTCTGTACAGTCTCCATTAATCTTCATTCATTTATAATTCTTATGGTTTTTACATATTATTGAGTCAATATCCAAGAATCCAAGTGTGGATTCTTCAGAGCTTGAAAAGAGTTAAGAGTAATCAGTCCTATTTTTGCATTCAACCAATAAATACTTTTCACATTTCAGTCTCCTGAGTTCTGTAAATAGCAAGCAATTTTTGTGTCCAAGAGTACTTTCCAGTGGGGTATTTACACTTTTACTACCCAAAATCCCAAAGTTACCCTAACATCCTCTTCCCTGGAAGGAAATTACAGAATTTTTTAACAATACAAATAGCATCATGAATATTTTGTATCTCAGCACCACTGCAAGAAAAAATATAAGTACCTCACCGGAAGTCTTCAGCTATGTCAGTGTGTGATTGTAAAATCTGTAGGAGTAATAGAAAAGTATTTTCATTAACCAATCTTGTTACATGGTCATGAATAGTTGTCCATTGTTTATCAATGGGCAGCTGGTGAAATGTTCTGTGATGACAAAAGTATTCATGCAGCAAGCAAGGAGTGCTTGTTCTGGAGTATTTCAAGTTCAAGACTCTTTGATTCAAAATCTGGAAAACAGTATGGTATAAAGCTATACAGTAGATGTGAAATGCCCAGCAGTGCTGTAAGAACTATAGTATGAGGAAGGTAAGTTTCACAGAAACCTATCCAGAATTAATTTCAGACTTACAATGCATCTTACCACCAGCAGATTTCTCTTGAATGACTATAACTGTAGAAGCAAACAAGCCCTGAGAGCTGTTAGTTTTCTGTAACTAGTTTGGCCTGGGCATATTGGCATGGCATGTCCACAAAGAAGATGCTGAACACCAAAATTAAAGCAAGGCTTGTTATTGTCATAAGACTGTAAACCCTCAGTAGGTATTTGGCTTTGCAAATATGGTGTTTCCAATTGAATGGGATATACCACATCTCTTTTTTCTATCCTCTCTCCTTCTCAGGCAGCAGAGTACAGTTATCATCGAACTCCAGACGTAGTGAATTTTAATGGAATACCAGCTTTAAAGTGGGCCACTCTGGCAAAACGTGCTCAAAGAAATTTTAGTGACTACTAAGTGTTTTCAATGATGATCAAAGACTAGTTGACATGAGTAATATCATTAAAAATGTGAATTGTTGCTGTTTATCATTTGCTACCATGACTAGTTAAAACTTACATTGGATCATAGAAGAAAAACTCTTAAGCTATTACCTGAGCAACTACAAAATAGCTACAGAATAAGTCTCTGATCAGCTGAAATTAACTGACGGTCAGATGCACATAAGACCTACTCACTTTTAATTGCCCATTGTTTTCTGTTATGCATTTGAAAAGAAACATAGGAAACTTGTCTGAAATGTGGATAATAGAATTGGAGACACTGTCACAGCAGTTTAAGCTGCTGGGACACTGATAATGCTTTCAGGCCTTGACTACCTGTTGTAATGCAACTACGTTTTCCTGTTTGCTGGTAAGGGTCTGTGCTGGGGAACCTGTCCTGTAAAGATAAATTGGCAGGCAGGAATCTGTTTACATTCCTTTTACTCTAAGGCTTGTGTGTCTGTAGGGCTATGTGCCTTGTTTGCTTTTTTCAGTGAGATCATATTTGTCCACATGACGAGCTTGCTTGAGCAGATGGGCTCTGTGGAGGTTTCCTTTCCCTAGCATTGAGGAAACTGAAGCACTGGAACATATTATGTGTAATTGCAAGAACAGTTAGTAACCCAAACTTGGAGAGCCTTGGGCTGCTTTGGTTTGTGGGTTAAATCAAGCATGAAGTCATGGGAGCAAGAATCATCTCTTCTCTGCCCATAGTTAGCAGGGTAGGAAGGAATCAGGCTGGTGCAGAAACTGGAAAAATCAAAGCAGCTGAGTTCCCCTAGGGTGCTGTTCTCATTATCTGCCAGTGAGTAGCTCTGGCTAGAAATAATGCTGCTCATCTACTGCGCGTCCTGCTCCTGGCTATAATGAATCACAGTTTGCCAGGGTGATGCACACACCTTGACTTTGGCACTAATCCACTATCATAGCTACCTATTCCCCTGTAACACAACAAGAGGAGGGAACATTCAACTGAGATAGGAGTCTGCATGGAGGCAGTTTCTTGCCATCCTGGCAATGTGCCTCTGATTTCACGCAGCTGCAGGCACACAAGCTCTCACTGGGAGACTGATGATTGAAACAAGCTGGTGCTTGATTCAGACAGCTGACTGGTATTCTCACCTCTCTGTTTTTGGTAGTTCTCATTTCTGTGCCTCTTCTTAGCCTTTATTCCTTCTGGTTATTTCTCTTTCCCAGTCTTGTTTCCTTCCCACGTGAAATTAGCATGTTTTTAAACTTACTCTTCTATCTGATAACCTTACAGCTCATTATCCACCATTGCTTATGTACCTCAACTACTCAGGATAGAAATGATGGTGAGGATTAGGTTACGAACTTTTGTTGCCGAAGTCAGTGTACAGAGCATGAGTGAACAACAATGAAAAATAACAAGATTATAAGCACTCTGGAACTTAACCATTTTCTTTTTCCCTCTCTACGCCAAATAATGGGTCAATACCACTGAAGTGAAGAAGATGTAACTATTTCCTTCTTCTTCTCTTATCTTCACTTTACGATTTTGTTGAGCAGGAGAATGGAACAACAAGTGCTTAGATAGTAGATAGGAGAAAGTGGATGGAACGGCAGAGCAGACATTGGGCCCCCTGTTTTCTTTAATTGCCAAGGAAAGATGGACATTCTTGCCAATGCGCATCACTTATTCTTTCACTGGAGGTGACTGAGATGTATCTTTATGATACCTGCCTGTCAAACTTCTGACATTTAGGCTAAGCCCAGTGCTATCCTGTTGAAATATAAACATGTCACTTTCCAGTATCATTAGCCTACATTGAAGCTCGAGATTTCATTAGACTCTATTTCCGGTTCTGCTATGCTTGGCAAATTCTCCTTCCTAAAAATAACTCAGATCCCCCAAACAAACCAGGAGTCACCAATTCCCACTGGTGGTTTTTTTTATATCAAGGTAATTCAAGAAGTAAAAATACATTTCCAGTCTTTTCTAAAAAGTAAAGACTTTAAAGAGGTTAATGGATACTGTTAAGGATGCTTGTTATAAATTAATTATTTTGCCTCTTTTACGTCAGTAACATTTTAAAAATAGATTAGCAAAACAATAAAATAATAACATAACCTGTGGTCAAGTTAATGCCTAGTTAATTTTCAGGTAGAAACTTCTGCAAAAAAATTGACTTAATCAAGGAAGGAAACTCCAGTTGTATGTCACAAGGAAATGCAGTGAAAAGAAGAAAGAATTTGAAATGGAATTTGCAATAGTTTCAGAGAAACAGAGACCTGATCAAGAGAAAATGTGTATAGAGCATATTTACAAATAATTTTTTATAACACATAACATATTTCTCTTGTATTTAAAAAAGGTGTATAACCTTTTATGAAGGTTCATCTCACCAAGTGGATGTCTACATCTGAGTTAGTTGTCTAACTCAAAGACAGTAAGAAAAGAGATGCAATTGAGAGATACTACAGGAGGTGTTTCTGGATTATTTTGGCTGCCTCCTTTAGACTAACAATTTGCCTTTCAGAGATATTTACTTTTCTTCACTGACCATACAGGGAATGTAAGTGACTGGTTCAGATTTAGGTGTCTCCATCATAAATATCTTCATGTGATATCTATTGAATATCTTCAATCTATGGCATTTATACTCTCAACAGTTAGAAGTTTGCTATTACAAAGCACCTTATGCAGAGAATTGGTAGGTGCAATCCTATTGAAGGGAGCTCTGAAAGGTAAAGGAACTCAGGAAAGCTGGAAATTCTTTACAGGTTACACCATCCTCAAGTGTAAGGACAGTCCTGATGCTCAGAAAGACCTGTAGATGTATCAGGAGACCAGTTTGGCTGAGCAGGAATCTCCTGATAGAGCTCTGATGCATAAAGGCAGTACACAGGGGATGGAAACAGGGATGGGATACAAAGGAGGAATCTAAAAACATTGCCCAAGGAATGTAGGGGTGGTGTCAGGAAACCCAAAACTCAACTGGAATTCAGACTTGTGAGAGACATAAAGGGCAACAAGAAGAGCTTCTAATACTATATTAATTGTAAAAGGTTGAACAAGGAGAATGTGGGTCCATTGCTGAATGGGGTGGGTGATTTAGCAACAGCAGACACATAAGGCATAGGTACTCAATACTTTTTTTGTCTCAGTCTCCCAGGTGTCTGTGCTTACTGAAAGGGTTCAAGGAGAACTACCAGCAGTGGGTGAGGACTGAATTAGGGATAGCTTGAGAGAACTTAACCCATATAAGTCCATGGGACCTGATGGGTTGTATACAAGGATGTTGAGAGAATTGATTGAGGTCCTTGCAAGGTCATTCTCTGTCATCTTGGAAGTCATGAAAATTAGGGGAAATATCCAATGACTGGAAGAAAGAATATGTTCCACCCATCTTCAGAAAAGACCATAAAAAATATCCAGGGAACTACAGGTTGTTTCAACCTCATTTTAATCCCTAGGAAAATAATGGAACAAGTCTTCTTGTAACACATTTCTGGCCACATGAGGGAAGAGAAGGAGACTAGGAAGAGTCAGCATGGTTTAGCAAAGGTAATTCATGCCTGATCAATATGATCATCTTCTGTGTTAAAATGTCTGGATTTGTGGATAAGGGGAGAATAGTAGATGTAATTTACCTTGAATTTTTGGAAGACTGTCAACACTGTCTCCCACAATATTCTCATATTCAACTTACGACATTGTAGTCCAGATGCGTGGGCTAGTAGATGGATAAAAAACTGTTTGGATGTTCAGACTGAGAAGGTAGTGGAGACAAGTAACTGAAGAAGTATGAAAAGGGTCAGTATTGGGATCTGGTTTGTTTAATATCTTTATCAATGACCTGGAGGAACCAATAGAGTGCTTGTTCACCATGTTTGCAGATGACACTAAACTGGGGGGACAAGTCAATACACTCAAGGGCAGGGCTGCCTTTCAGAGAGACTTGGACAGGCTGAAGGAATGGACAAACACAAACCTTATGGTATTCAGCAAGGACAGAAGCTAAGTCCTGCACCTAGGAAGGAGGAACTTCTTACACTGATACAGGCTGGGGAGGGACTGCCTGAGAAGCAGCTCTGCTGGAAGAGATCTGTGGCTCTTCACAAACGGTGAGCTGAACATGAACCAGCACTGGGCCCTGGCAGCAAAGAAGGCCAACAGCATCCTGGGCTGTATTAGCAGGAGCACAGCCAGTAGATGATGGAAGTGATTATGCCCCTTTCCTTTGTACTTGTGAGATGGTGTCTAGAATAGTGCATCTAGTTCTGTCCCCCACCCCCACCCCCCCAAAGTACAAGACAGAGTTTGATAAACTGGAGTGAGTTCAGTGGAGGGCCATCAAACTGGTCAGAGGCTGGACCTGCCCTGGGCTTGTTCAGCCTGGAGAAGAGACAACTTTGGAGGCACCTAATAGCAGCGCCCCTCCCACCAATACCTATGAGAAGACCATCAAGAAGACAGACCCAAACTCTTTACAGTGTTGCATGGCAGGAGCACAAGAGACATAGAGGATTGGATATATGGCAAAACTTTTCCCTTGTGAGGACAGGGCCACGTGCAACAAGGCCAAGTTCAACAAGGCCAAGTGCAAGGTCCTGCACCTGGGTCAGGGCAATCACCAGTATCACTACAGGCTGGGGGATGAAGGGATTGAGAGCAGCCCTGCAGAGAAGGACCTGGGGATACTGGTGGATGAAAAGCTGGACATGAGCCAGCAACATGTGCTCGCAGCCCAGAAAGCCAATCATATCCTGGGCTGCACGAAAAGAAGCATGGCCATCAGGTGGAGGGAGATAATTCTTCCCCTCTACTCTGCTCTTGTGAGACCCCACCTGGAGTACTGCATCCAGTTGTGGGGTCCCCAGTACAAGAATGAGATGGACCTCTTAAAGCTGGTCCAGAGGAGGGCCACAAAAATGATCAGAGGGCTGGCACACCTCTCCTATGAAGAGAGGCTGAGAGAGTTGAGGTTGTTTAGCTTGGAGAAGAGAAGGCTCCAGGGAGACCTTATTGTGGCCTTTCAATATTTAAAGGGGGCTTATAAGAAAGATGGTGAGAGACTTTTTACCAGGGCCTGTAGCGATAAGACAAGAGGTAACAGTTTTGTACTAAAAGAGGGTATATCTAGATTAAATATAAGGAATAAATTCTTTACGATGAGGGTGGTGGGACACTGGAACAGGTTGCCCAGAGAATTTGTGGATGCCCCATCCCTAGAAGTGTTCAGGGTCAGATTGGATGGGGCTTTCAGCAACCTGATCTAGTGAAAGATCTCCCTACCCATGGCTGGGGAGTTGGAACTAGATGGTCTTTAAGGTCCCTTCCAACCAAAACCATTCTATGATTCTATGGTTCTGTGGTTCTATGATTCTATGACAGTTCAGCAGGGAAGCAACTTGCGCAGAAAAATTGTGCAATCTCTGTCCCTCAAGGTTTATAAAACACTGGTATAAGTCTTCTGAACTTGCAATAAGGTGTTCTTCCGCAAATACTTTGGACTGTTTTGCCAAAGTGCATCAAAGACAAATAGTCATTAAGCCTAAATTTTTTGTTCATTTGTTTTAACAATCAGAAATATATTGAGTTCTCAGCAGAATTTTTGTCAATATCAGAAAAGGATTTCTCAGACCTTCCTTGAAATAGTGCTGCTCAGTAAGCTTTTGTTTTACTGAGTTATTTTTTTGCAAGGAGCGAGCATGAAAAAGTGGTATGTTATGAAAAGAGGAAAGTTTTCCTTTGTGTTATGGACTAGTGGTGCTAGGATCTAACGTCTCTTGAAAATTAGATTTAGTGGAAAGCAATGCCTAAAGGACCTATAATTATACTGATCATGGAAAAAGAAAACATAAACAGAATCTATGTTAAGAGTCTGAACAAGAAGGTCACATGATTGAGAGTTATAGAATTGGATAAAAAATTTGAATCTTTTGTTTAGCAGTCCACATTCATCCCAGATTGACAACCTGAGAAAAGTAAATACACAAGAAATAAAATGTTTCCATTTGCTATTATGTATATCAAAATTCTGACTGTTCTCAGCTGTTAAATGGAATGGAGAAAGAAAGTAAAATTATTAGTCAGTTTGTAGGTTAAGAAATTACAGAATGCAAACTAAAAATAGGTGGCAGCACCTAAAACATTTGAAATAATAACCTCAACAGGAATGTTACACTTTAAAAAAGAAATCAAATTAATTAAAGATTAATTCATTTAATTGTTTTATTATTAGAGCAGAGCAGATAAGTAATATTGGGGATGGTAACCTTCATGAAGATAGAGCTAGAAATCGTTCAATAGTTTTAATCTGTTAATTAAGCATATAAATAATTTTAAAATTAGAATTAAAATTATCATTACTTGATACAAAATGCAAAATTTTGTTATGTCTCTTGTCTACCTGTACTGAGGACATGAATATGAAAACAATGAATACAATGATGGGGTCAACAATAAACTGTGTTAGCTTTTTAATTAACAGTGTTATGTGGCTCTACATATGCATGTATGTGAAACTAGAGTTGAGTTCCTGAGAACCCATCCTATATAAAGTAATTTGTGAGAGAATTCACTTTGGTGAATTAACTCATTTCTGAAAACTTTTGTGAGGCAAATCAGAAAGGAAGCACTCAGACTGCAAAGGCTTCAGTAATGCCAATGAGCTCTTAGCCTGCTAAAAATACAGCTGGATACATGATGACGTATGGAGAGAGACTGACATTGTCATGAAGGTCAGCTAGATTTTGAAGTACCAGGTAGGATGAATTTTAGAGAGCAAAATGTAACAGCTAAGTAGTTCCTTCCTCTCTGTCTTTTCTGGCTGCTTAACAGGAAGCAAAGGTCTCCCTTTTCTGTGTGTAAATTTTTCCAGTGGTGAGAAAGCCAGCTCTAGGTCACTATTCATCCAGGATTGTAGGTATTTGTAGCTCTTTAATCCAGGCAAACATTACCCCATCTTTTTCCTGTGTCCCTTTTTATTCTGTCATCAGTTAGCAGTATTATATGTCAATGTGTTTTCTTATTGTGATGTACCACAAACATATGTATCCTCCCAGCTTGAATGTTCTTACTGGCCTTATTTCATAGGCATTTATAAGTAAGCCCATATTCCACTTAATACACACTTAAATCATCTACAAAATTTTTATTTGTGTAAACATTTCCTGAAAAGGATTTATTTTAAACATAGCCAGTTTTTCATTTAGGTAGTCAAGAATATATATGAAGTAATTTGATTTATAAAAATTGAACTGATATGCTTAACTAATGTTTTACCTACTATAGTTCTGAAAATGAAAAATCCTGCATTTTCATGTTCCAAATTTAAAGCAAATTCTCCCTCCCACATCTGTTATCACTGAATGATAACTCCCTAATCTTTTATAAAGGTTATTTGACAGCACTATTAACATTCATGTTCTGTAAAAATTCTACAGAGTCCTGAAGTACACCTGTCAATCTGTTTTCCTGCTACTTTAGAACTCATTTTTATCTTTGCAGCTGCTTACAAACTAACCCAAAATTTGGGGATGTGGGTTGTTTTGGAGTTTGTTTTGTTTTCCAAGGGAATTACCCAGCTGTTATATTCTGTCACCTCTTTTGACATATTCTAAAATAAATTCTTTAAATCACAACTACATGCATCATACTTCTCTATATTAAAGCAGCTTGTCCCCAGCAATTATCAGATTACGGTAGTCCATTTTTCAGTGCCCATTTCTATCAATTTTATGAACAGGGGTTTGATCCACAGTGCCTTGATGCTATACTTTTTAAACCCACCATACTTTGTTATCTTTAAGTTCTTGCAGAATGAGAACCTGCTTGAAAATTTCTCTGCATGATTTGCTATCCCTTTTGAATGACCACAGCTCCTTCATCTCAAGCACTGTCTTCTATTTCACTGCAGACCCACATGCTCTGGGCGTGGTGACCTCTTTAAATATCTCACCTATAAACCTTTCATTCTAGTGAATGCTGCATACTGTGGCAATTTGTCTGTTGGGATCATCAGTCTTGCTCTTGAGGTTCACATATGCTCTCTTCAGATGTCTTCATCCAGGAAACACCACATCTTATTCTGCTCACAGATCATAAGATTCCTCTTTGGTTTAGGTCCCTAATCCCTCAGACTCAGAGTCTCTTTTAACTTGTAAGAATAATACTGAAGGGGGAAAAAAAAGACAATAAAACTGGATGTAACGACAGCCAATCAGTCAGTAACCCCCCCTTACTCCTCCCTTGCCCACTTACAATCAGCACCAGCTGTAGTGCAATTAAACTCAGCAGGTGTTCAGAGGAATTACATTTTATCACCACCATCCCCTCTTCTCCTCTGCTCCCCCTTCTCTCCCCCTACTCCCACAAGATCCAACTGCCTTTCTTTATGGGTCTATAAAAAAATAGAGCAAGTCAGATATATAACAGCACTGAAGTAACCAAAGAATTAGTGAAAGAATATGAAGATAGATTGAAGAAAATGTGCTCACAGACATTCATGGGGAATGTTTAGAATATAAACATTAATATTGCTTAAACTGATAGTTATAAACTCTTCAGGGTGTCTTCATTGTCTTTTCAGTTCATGTAAAGCCCTTAACTTGATTGTACAAGGTTCTGAACATCCTTGTCTGGATTCAATAATGTGATTCATCATATGCTTATGAAAACCATGATGATGATTTCATGTGGGCTACTCACATGCTTAAAATTACCTATGCATGCAAGTGCTCTGATGATCATAATGCTTAGCACCTTGCAGAATCAAATGTTAAATAAGTAATATTATTATCAATTCATGGAAATACTAACTCTGAAAGGGTTAAATGGAAGACCCTCAATTTTCATGTTACTATCTACTACTATTTGTCCCTGAAAAACTAATTCAGAATATATTTTATATTGTAAGTTGCCCATTAGAAGGAAGACAATAAATCCTTCTTGTTTAGTATTTCTTTCATTGATGCTTGTTTAGCATTTGCTCACTTTCTTAGCTTATTTTAGTCTTTCTTTCTATGATCAATCTTCATCATGTTTTCTAGCAGATGTTTCTATTTGTATTCACTCAGCTTTACTAGTATTCTGAACCACTGTAAAGACAGTAGCCAGGCAGCTGACAGTGGAAGTGATAGAGTATTCTAATATTAAACTATCAAAAGTAAAGTTACCACTTTAATATAAAAGTTCTCTCTTTTTCTCAAAAATATGACTTTTCTCAGATCTTGCTGCATGTAAATTGAATATCAAAAGGAAAAGTTATAATTTTGAAACATTCTAGTTGATGCTAATCATATTATAGAAACATTTATTTTGAATTAACTGTTTTGAATACTTTCAGAATTCTAAATTTTATTTTACACAGCTTACATTTCCGTATGCTATTGTTAATGCAGTGTTTTTCTCTTACGGTGTGATCACCTAAGAGCTTAATCAAAACTAGATCTCATGCTCTTATGCTAATAAAATTTACTGGGTGAAAAATAGAAGAGTTTTAATTAGTAGGACCACATGTTGCAGCATCACATGGTACAGTTGTACCACTGACTATGTAGCCTTCTGTGTAGACTGAGGCTGTATCTGCCTCTGAATTAGGTATTTCAGTAATACCTAGTAACAGTTTTAATATTTTGACACAAGAGTATATGAATATAATTTTCTAAAAGTTTATAATTATTTTTTTAAATGTTAAAAACACCTAGAAACTTGAGAATTTTTCTCTCAAATGGAGTGGAAATACATGCAGATCAGAATTCTTTTGTAGTTTATACTTTAATTTCATGTAAGACGCTAGGAGGAGGCATACATTCAAAGGGACTAAGTACAAAGGTTCAATACTGCTCATGGAATAGACAGGCAAAGGTCCTGTGAGAAAGTTAATCCTGTATTCAGAGACTGTAAAAATACACATACAGACAGATTAACATTGTACAGCCAAATCTAGCTGCTGCATTTCTTAGCCTCAGACTGTTAGACTTGATATTCTTTTATCAGTTTTTTGTTCAATTCCCTAAGTATCAAAGCAGCACATATATGAACAAAGAAAGCTAGAACCTTAGTGACTCCTCTGAACAACTTTAGCAGGACTGGAATCTTTAGAGCTAATGAAGCTTTTCAACAAGTGAAGCTTTAGAATAACATAAATAGTGAATTTTGACACATTATATGGATTGACCAGTATAGTGGTACTTGGCCCTATAGTAGAGGGGCATATGATCACTTAACCACTAGATTTCATAATTATTTCTTAAATCAGAAAGGATGTGGAGCATACCAGGGAATCCTGGGCTGTATTTCAGGTTTTATAAGGCAACGTGCTAAAGATCTTTCTGTTCTCTCCACCCCAGCCTTCTTCCTTCTGCATTTTTTCCCATTTCTTTTGCCTCAGCCTGTCTCTTTCTCCTTCTAAGCCGCCAAGAAATCATTTGGTCTGGCATTCCTTTCCCTCTGCATATAGATGGAACATTTCTAAAGCTCAGTTTATTGTAAAGTTTTTAGTTTGGCTTGGAAGATATCACCACATTTCTCACAGCAGTTTAACCTTCTGGAGGGTAATCATTAAAGCTGAGTGAGGTATTAAGAAATAATTCACTTGCCAAAAAATGCGACTCACAGCTATCAATGGACTTGGTTTGAATTCACCAAATACTTTCCATTCTTCAATATTTGATATATAAGTTGCTGGAGGTGTAGTTTCTTCTTTTACCCTGTAGCCCTGTGGCTGAACAGTCCTCAGGGTTATGAAACTCAAGTTTGATTTAATGGATCTGAACTGCTGGCTCTCCTCTTTGTCTCAGTGGTACATTATATAATTTGGAGCATGGAAACGGCTCCAACAGGAGATTCCATTTTTCCTAAATTAACTGACAGCATTTTTACTGGGACACTTTAATGAAAGTTCATTAGCAAAGAAGAGTATTAAATTTCTATCTTCATATTTCAGGAGTGCTGTTTGAGGAAAGAAAAATCAACTTACTTTTTTTTTTTTCCTTATAAACATCACATCAGGCATTCTGGAGTGGGATGTGTTAATTTCAGTACGGTAATGGATGCTGCCATTTTTCCTAAATTAACTGACAGCATTTTTACTGGGACACTTTAATGAAAGTTCATTAGCAAAGAAGAGTATTAAATTTCTATCTTCATATTTCAGGAGTGCTGTTTGAGGAAAGAAAAATCAACTTACTTTTTTTTTTTTCCTTATAAACATCACATCAGGCATTCTGGAGTGGGATGTGTTAATTTCAGTACGGTAAATGGATGCTGCAAGTCAAAGATGTTAACATGATCCCATCTCTGTATAATAAGCAATTAAACAAGGTCTGGGATTTTAAGTACAAAGAGACTTTGGTCTGCCTCACAGAAATTCCTGTATAAGTGATCACCATTGAGTAAAGCCTTTTTGAATTATTTCTAAAGATGGAGAGAAAAATGACAGTAGAGCATTTTAAAAATGAAGTACTGAAAAATGATTTTATTTTTAACAATTTCCTGATTTTCTTTCCTTTGCTGGAAACAATCTTTATAAAAGAAAACCTTTTAGTGCTGTAGGTCAGACAGTGCTATGTACAGTTCTGGTCTCAGTGTTTCAAGAAAAATATTGTGGAATTAGAGAAAGTACACGGAAGGGCAACTAAAATGATTAAGGGGATGGAGCATCTACCTTATGAAGAGAGACTAAAAAGGCTTGGCTCTTCAGTTTGGAGAGGAGAAGGGCAGGGGGTGATGGTTTATAACTGAGGTTTACACAATTATAGAAGCAGTGAATAAACTGAATGCAGAACTGTTATTCATGAAATCCTGCAGTACAAGTAGAAACTACTCAATGAAACTAGCAGGTGGCCAGTTTAAAACAGTTAAAAGGAAGTAGTGAACTTCTGGGATTTGCTGCCATGGGATCGTGTAGAGGCAGAGAATATCAGTCAACTGAAAAAGGGATTAAGACTAATACATGGACAACAGGTCCATAAATAAATACTAAAAGAACTAAGCAGAGATGTACCCTCTTACACCTCTGACACAATAATTGTGGGAGCTGGTCAAGGAGGTGGACTGCAGAAAGTGTCCAGTCTCATGCATTCTCGCTATATAGCTTTTCCTATTATCACTGTTGGAGACAGAAAACTGGTCTTGATGGTCTGACTCTGGAGAGCATTTTTTTTAATGTTTCTGTCAGTGTCTTATGTCTGATTGCAAAAGCTGGAAGAGCTGGGAGCAATGTCATCTTGAGTGAGAGAGTGGTATCTATGAGAAGCAATGACTTCCATCTTCTGATGCTCTCTTAATTCAGAACTGAGTACCAAATGGGAGTTTCTGTCTCATAGTTGCAATACACCAGCTGAACATCAGCATTTTTGCCTTTTTGAAAGGCAGTTTTCTACTGTCTGCTAAATATTTATCACCATACTAAGCCTCTTTTTAGGAATGAAGAATACAATACTCCATACCATATTTGAACATTACCCTGATTTGAAGTTATTAACAATAGTAGTAAAGACCTTTTATTTAACATAGTAGTGGGACAAAAATAGTTGGTTGATATTAGCTACTTAGCATTGCTTGTCATTTCACTTTGCTATTGGACCATTCTGGATGGATTGGATTGAACACAGGGATAAGAAAGATGTAGATATATGATATAAATAGTAGGCTCCAGTTTGATTTCTATCACACATAGGATATATTAAAAAAAATCCCCATCATGTATATGCTACACAAACAAATATAACACCCTTTGTCTAACAGTAAGGGCATACTGTAAACTTCTGGTTTGTTTCAGGCCTCTTTGAGCAAAGCATTAGGAGGCCCAGTGCCCTTCATCCAAAGGCATTTGCTTCCCTTCATAGAGTTAAAGGTACATTAGCTAGAGGTCCAGCATTGCCAGAGTCCTGTCAAGTGTCTAACCAAACTACGGGTCATTATTATTGTTCACTAAGGTAGACCAACTAGTGTATCATAGATTTCCCTGGTGAATTTTTGTGTGTGTGAAGATTTATGTGTAGATTTGCCAAGTTACCAAGTCTGGTGGACTTGGTAGTGTTAGGTTAATGGTTGGACTCGATGACGTTAAGGGTCTTTTCCAACCTAAATGTTTCTATGATTCTATGATTATATAAGATAATAATTCCTAGCTCACACACTAGCAAGCCTCCTAGTGACCTGTCATTCATATTTTGTTTTATGCCTTCTCTTCACCTGCTACTATTAAAAATTAGATTGCTTACTTCTGTTTGTCTTCTAATTCTTTCACAGAAGCTTTGAAAACCTCAGAAACCTATAGTCTACCAAGCTGTATGGTATACATTTCATTTTTTCTGTTTCCTGGGGGCTGTCCTGGGGAAAGGTTACAGGCTTATAGATCTTGATTTGGAGTTAAGGCTCTGTCCCATGTTCCTGCCTGGGTTGTAGTTCCTCTCCTGCCACTTCTGACCTGCCTGTGGCTCAGCATCTATTATGGACTTCATTGGTCTTTCTCACCACTTCATTGTCATACAGACTGTCTACTCATCATCCTAGGCAGCGTTGCAAAAATTTACATAATGTCCAAAAATATTTACTCTTGTTAAAATACATAGCAAAGACTCCTACAGTGTAGGAGCAACCTCCCTACAGTGTTTTCTGAGCCACTCTCATTCTCTGATATCCCTGAGAGGGGTCTAGGTCTTCATTTTCTTTGTCACTTGAGAAGGGAGAATCATTTTACCCCTCTCTCACTTAAGCAATCACTTCTAATCACCTTACCTGCAGTCAGCTTGCATGCATCTCCGGGGATAGAAATCTATCTACTAGTCCTGCTCTTGAGTCAGATGAACATTTGCTGCTGAGTCTTCTAGCTATGGGAACCAAGCAAGCTAGTCACCAGGGAATGTATAAGGTATAAATGTATCTGTTCTCCACCTTACCCCATCAATCTTTGCCTGAGGCATCTGGTATTGGGAATGACATTGCTGGCTAACCCAAAGGACTATCTACCTATTATATTTCTTAACAGTGTAATTCACCTTACAATTATAGACGGTGAGTATGTCCAGATTTTTACTGTTTTGTGATTGTGGACTTCTAAGTAATCTCTGGCTGTACGCTTAATTCCATGCTTTTCCACCTCAGTTTTTCCTTCCATTTTCCAAAAATTGTAATTATCCATTAGCTTTTAGAGGTGCATCTCTTTGAAGTACTAATTATATTTATTACTCTTTATGATTCTCTTTTTCTTTGACCATACTGAAAGTAAGTGCTTAACAATCATGGATTCTTAGGTAACCATCAGTTTCCAGCTCAAAAATTAAATGGTCCTTATCTCTTATGATGATGGATGAAACACCCTTAATTACAATAGCGTTATGCAGTAGCTGTATTTTTAAAAAAACACTAATGATGTTTTATTGGTAGATACTTTAACACTCATTCCTAATTATCCCCTTTCTTCTTCTTGTTCCTTTGTGTACAACTCAGACACTTTCCATTCTCATTTTTGTCTGAGTGCCAGAAGCAGTTTCTCTTCAATCCTTAATTTTCAGTTCTGCTGTCTGTTACCATTACAGCCTCAATGTGCAAATAGCAATCACAGCAAATCCTGCCAACTTTAGCTGAAAACGGATCTATTTCAGGTGGGCTGTTCAACAAAATTATCATCTGCGGCGCACAGCATGTTATTGGGGGTGCCTGCATGGCCCAACCTTGGCAAAATGGCTGGGATAACGGCAGCTGACAAGGCAGGAAAGTAAAAGTAACAGGGTGGGTGAGTGGGACACCCAAACTATTCACCACAGATGGATAATGCTGAAGAGGAAGATGACCATCAACTAGATTAAATGCTAACTAAGGAGCTACAGAGACTTTTGAAATGGAGGAGTCATCCTGAAAAGAAATAAGATGTATAGGAGGAGAGAAGCTTGGAGATTTGTTAAGGGCGGGGGGGAAGGGGAGCAGGGCAGCAGTGGGGCTGGCATGACCCTGCCAGATGTGGCCCAGTGACACCGGGGACTCTGCCTGGACCTGGCAGCATGACACCCCCACAGGTGCCCCCAGTCACCGCCTCCAGCTCGCCCATGGCCAGCACGAGGGCACCCAACTTGCAACTCATGGAAGGGTGTTTAGAAATTTGTACATGTATAATAACATTTTGTAGTATTGTGGTGTATCTGTTGTGTTGCTGACACTTATCCTAATGTATAGTTCACTGGTTAATTACTTATCTTTAATAAATCACTAAACCAGTTTGATCCTGATTTGACTGAAATTACATGAATTGAGCAGTTTTTACTAGTGACACATACTAAATGCACACAGAGTGTGCAGTCAGTGTATATGCAAACTCGAACTAAAATGAATATGTGCAAGTAGATTATTTTTGGAGTTTAATTAAACCACACTAGATAATACAAATGCAACAAAATGTATTTATGGATCTAAGCATACAATCAGAAGTTATTGAGTTACTACCTATCAGTTGAGCAATTGAGCATTGGCAACTTCATCTGCTTTGTCACTCGAGAAATTTTAAGTCATCTCAAAATAAAATTCAACATATAATTTAACTCCCTATCATGCATATTTCACTGTAATGGCATTCCCATTTTTACATTAAAAAAAGAAATAGTCAGTTTACTGATTCAAGCTGAAAAAAAAATTTAACAGGAAAAATTTTTTTCACTGAGCCATTTTCTGAATTTTTCACTCTTTAGGATGTTTTCTCTTAGATGTTATTGAGGGAACCTTCCATTGTTAGAAATGAGCTCTACTTTTTAATAAGGTTTACAAAAAGACTTTTTAAAGGTTTATAATTAGGCAAACTCCCAGATGAGTCTCTCCTCAAAAATAATTAATTGTAAGGACTTAGAAGGAAATAAACTTGTCATTTCTGACTTCTTTGCTTGTAAAATTCCATTATTTACATTGTATTAGTTAAGAGTCTAAAAGGTATAAATTTCCTTTGTTATTTCTATAAAGTGATGTTTGAAGTCAGACTTCTGTCAGACTAAGTAGTGAAAATCAAATTTGTCATGCATCTCAAACATTGTGTGGTACAGTTTTTAGACACAAGAACTTTTAGGTTGGGAAGTGAAAACTGCTGGATTCTTTCCAGTACTGTACTGAAGGCAGGAACAATTTGCATTTTTTTAGCTAAAATCTATTTCTAGGTCTTTCTTTAAATATACCTTGTAAATAATTTTTTTTAAATTTAAAAACAAAGAAATTGCAATCTGGAGTTTTTTGGGGTTGTGGGGTTTTTGGTTGTTTTGTTTTGTTTTGTTTTTTTCAGAAAGTCTTAAATATATGAAAAATGTGAATTATCAAGAGTACCACTATTGTGAAAGTATAGTGGCACAGTACTAAAAATTCTTGCAGAAATTTTACCACTTGCTGGGTAGTAACCAACAAAGTTTTTAAAAGGCAACAATGCAATGACTTTTAACAGTTGAACTTTGGTGGTGTTGAACTAAGAATGCAAGCATTTAGATTTTATAGCAGATAAATAAACACACAGAGGAAGTCTAAAGCAAAGAGGTCATTTCTGTAATCTCACTAAACTCTAGGTTTGGAAATGTATTTATTATTTATGGTTTTGAAAAGTTACTGCAGTAATTATTTAGATTGCAGAAATACTTACAGAAATGTCACTCAGTATGTCTTACCATTTGACAACAAATAATGGAAAACTACTTTCCTGAATACTATTTTCCAAGCAGTTTTGCAAACTTAACATAAACAGAGTTTCTCATACTAGATCAAATATATGTATGGCCTAGTATCTTATCCACAACAATGATCAGTAGTAACCTCTTCTGGGATGCGTAAAAGAATTCTGCAAACATATACTGAAATACTTCACTACTGTAATCATTGAATCTCCAGCAGTTTGCAGCTCAGTGTTTTAATGGGCCAGAGATGGTACTATTCAATATAGTAACTCTGAAGAAGTCTTTTTCCATAAACTTTCAATTTGCTTTTGTATGTTTGGAGTTTTGTAGCAATGAGTTTCACAGATTATTTATGTGTTGTGTGAAGTATCTCTTTTAAATTTGTTTTAAACTGTGACTCCAGGTAGTTTATTTGATATTCATGGTTTTTTTCTATTAGGGAAACAAACTCTTCCCCTTGATTTTTTTTTTTTTTTTAATGCTTTCCATTATTATAGTTTCCATCATCTCCCTGGCCACTGAATTCTTTATCAGGATGAGAAATCTCAGTCTATCCACTTGCTCCTTGAGTAGATGGTCTTCCATACTTTTCGGTATTCTCATGGTACTTCTTTGTACATGATTCTAGACAATAGTTTCTCCAATGGTCAGAGGCATGTAGTGGGAAAGAATGTCATTAGCCTTACCAGAGGCAATGTGTATTTTCTCTTCCATTCACAAGCCATTTTATCTCATCACAGAAAGAGATTAGGTTGGTTTGATGTGTTCTGACTAGTTTGACTGAATCATGTCCACATCATAGATCTCAAACATAAGGTGAGAACACACAGAATAAGAACCCCATCAGAATAAGAAGTTAAGTAAAACTCTAATATAAGCAAAGGACAAAATCACAAAAGCCAGTGAAGAAAATATGACATGGCCAGCAAGGGGACATGGAAAATGAGGAAGAGACAGTAAAATTATTGGTAGCCAAAAAGCCAAGGGGAGAATTGATAGTCTGCTTAGTGGAATGGGAAAGGTAATGCCAAGTGATGCTGGAAATTACAACAGCTTTAATGCATAATGCAAGAGTTTAGCCTCCTCTAGGCTTTTTAAAGAGCTGCCTCACGAAATCAAGCAAAAGGGTACCGGTGGGTTTTTGGTAT
>NW_008794595.1:386910-388730 GCF_000699145.1 Aptenodytes forsteri | reverse complement strand
TGCTCTTCCAATTCTCCCCCTTCCTCCACCGGGTGGGGGGAGTGAGCGAGCGGCTGTGTGGTGCTCCGTTGCCAACTGAGGTTAAACCATGACAAATGGTTATCTCTGGTACTTCATGGAGAATTGATGCAATACTGGATTCCTGGGAAAAGCTAAATTTTTTTGTGAGCAGAACACTTCAACTGAATTTTGCCAACTGAGGTTAAACCATGACAAATGGTTATCTCTGGTACTTCATGGAGAATTGATGCAATACTGGATTCCTGGGAAAAGCTAAATTTTTTTGTGAGCAGAACACTTCAACTGAATTATGCAGTTAGTCTAGGAAGTCTCTAGTTAGCTCCTCCAGGTTTTACACCTTTGATGAACATGGCATATATGGCCAGAATTTCCATCATGCAGCACAAGCTCTTTCAAAAAAGAAAGAGCTTTTTGGTCTTTCAAAAAAGAGCTTGTAAGCCACATAATTCAGAAACTTCATAAGCAATTTCCTACTATTAAATTTGTGTTAATTTTGTTATTTTTGCTGTGCTTTTCATCAGCATTATCTTTTTTAGTTTTGTGTACATTTCTATATATTTGTATTAACTCATGATTATCTTTTTTCATAATCTTTTGTGCTTTTTTGAAAGAGAAAGTATACAGACATTTGTTTTTCTATTGTTTGTTTGTTTTCTGTTTTCTGTATAAAGTACATGTGGTAAGACCCACTATTACTGATTTATTCTTTGAGGAACTGTGGAAAGGAAAAAAAAGAGAGGATTTTCCTTTGTGGGGGAATCATTTGTATGTCTCAGACATTATCTTCTGACTTTGTACTCAGCACTGTCATAACTTGGATGGACATCTTGTTTCTTTGGAATGTATTTGTTTTCTTAGTTTCTTTATATGTATACCAATAAGTCAGACTCTGGCAGTGTCTTCATTCCTCAGTAGGGTGTGCCAAGGCTGTTATGAATGTTGATGACATGCTTAATTGGACTTGATGATGTTAAAAATCTTTTCCAACCTAAATGATTCTATGACTCTATGATTCAACCATGTGCTTTTTTTCAGAACACAATAATGCCAGCTGAGGCAGTGTACAAAAATATTTTTCTTTCCAACCGCTTTAATTTTTTTTTTTTTTTTATTATGTACTACCAGTTGATGTTCTTTAAGGGACTAGAGAGAGGAAACACTTTTCCTACTGATGTACTGGGCACTAGGCTAATTAATTTTAATTTTCATCCCTTCTCCAGAAGAAAATTCTTCTCCAGTATATATAACGGTAAGCAAAAAGCACCCAACTGGCAATTTTTTTCCCAGTCAACTGTAATAATCTGCCTTCCCAGAGCTTGCTCAGAATTTGGTCATCAGACAAAAAGGAAATCAATTTTTTCTCTCTCATTTTCTTCTAAGGTAGTATAACATACATGTAGGAATACTACAATAGCGCAAAAAGGCTGTCTCAGTCCAGTTTGTTTACTAAAAATGCCTGAAGTTAGAAGTATTATCTTTTTAGTGGTGGAGAAAATATAATTTTCTTGTAAGGTAATCAAGCCTGTCATGTATCTCTTGATATGGTCTGTCTTGCAATGGTTGATTTAGCTGTGAATATATGGTGAAACAATAATCACATTGCAAAAAAGGCAATATTTGTATTCCACTACCAGTAAGTCATAGAATCATAGAATCATAGAATCATTGAGGTTGGAAAAGACCTCTAAGATCGAGTCCAGCCATCGACCCAACATCACCACCCACTAAACCATGTCCCTAAGTGCCTCATCTACTCGTCTTTTAAATACCTCCAGGGATGGGGACTCAACCACTTCCCT
>NW_008794595.1:379098-386537 GCF_000699145.1 Aptenodytes forsteri | reverse complement strand
CTATTTCTGATACAGGCCAGGATGCCATTGGCCTTCTTGGCCACCTGGGCACACAGCCGGCTCATGTTCAGCCGGCTGTCGACCAACACCCCCAGGTCCTTCTCTGCTGGGCAGCTTTCCAGCCACTCTTCCCCCAGCCTGTAGCGCTGCATGGGGTTGTTGTGGCTGAAGTGCAGCACCTGGCACTGGGCCTTGTTGAGTCGCATCCAGCTGGCCTCGGCCCATCGATCCAGCCTGTCCAGGTCCCTCTGCAGAGCCTTCCTACCCTCAAGCAGATCCACACTCCTGCCCAACTTGGTGTCATCTGCAAACTTACTGAGGGTGCACTCGATCCCCTCATCCAGATCATCGATAAAGATATTGAACAAGACCGGCCCCAGTACTGAGCCCTGGGGAACACCGCTCGTGACCGGACGCCAACTGGATGTAACTCCATTCACCACAACTCTCTGGGCCCGGCCATCCAGCCAGTTTTTTACCCAGCAAAGAGTACACCTGTCTAAGTCCTGCAGAAGAAGGCTGTGCTTAATATCAAGCACTATGTTCCAAGAAGTGGAAGAATGAAGTTAAATATCTACTATGAAATACAGGAATAGAAGGTACTTTGCCTTGGAATCTATAACCCAATTGTCTTAATTTATTTTCATCATTTTTCAACTTTAATCCAGACATCTCGCTAATCTCTTAAGCACCATTTTATTTCCCTTCTTATGGTGACATGTTTTGTAGGTTGTCAGTTGAACAATTCATTGCTATTAGACTTGGAATTTGAATCTGTACAGTAAAATGAAAGAAAAAAGAAATTTGAGCTGTCCTATGCTTTAGTACAGCTGCTTTCCCTTTCCCCATCTTTCCCTGCTGACCATGGCATACTTTAATTCTTCATGTGAAATCCTGGCTTCAACTTGTTTCTGTTAGAAATTGGCCATTAACCTCAATGTAAAGAAGGTTCACACTCATATGGTCTGTTGATGCAAGAAAAACAATAGGAGAAAAAGGTGAATGCTATGGTGAATTTGGTCAATGGAGTATATTAATCCATTTGCTATTTAGAAGAAAATAGCTTAGTTTCTCCTTTCGATTATTATCTTTCTCTCATTCCTTTTAATTAAAACACTTGCATGGCATCAAGATATTTTTTTGAAATGTCTACCTAGACTTGTAGCTCATTTCTCACCAAAGGTAAAATTCATTTAACTGTAATTTCTAAAACAACTCAATATGTTCTAGCAATAAGTTTTTGTATTTTTAACAAATGGGAGCCACAGATAGATTCTTAATACAAAGGTTTCTCTTTGTAAGAAAATTTCCTGCATAATGAAATGGATGAAGAACTTAAATGTTTTTAAATAGAAACATTTTGCAGGTACCAGATATTTATTTTACCTTAAAAAAATAATTAAGAGTCACAGTTAGTAGCAATTTAAGAGTAAAGAAAATTTTCTAAGGCATGGACCCATTGCTCCTATGGACGTCACTAATTAAATGTCTTCATTTTTAATAGCAGAATATTTAAGAAGGCTGAGGTCAGTAAACTGAACCAGAAGGGGAAAAATCTAGAGTTAGATACATGAGCAGCATGATAAATGCAACGAACAGGAAGATCAACTAAATCAAGCTGAGAAAGTGAACTAGCAACTGGAGCATGAACAGGAGATTCATATAGACCAGGTATTATATACTTCATTGGGGCATTAAAAAGATTATTTTAATAATTTTACTCTTTTTTTTGTCATGGTAAGGCATAGTGATACACAGTCTTAAATCATAAAGATTTGGTTTAAGATCAGAAAGACACCAAAATTTCTGAGGTTGAACAGTATTTCCTGAATTTGACAAAAAATATCATTATTTTCATTTGTTTTGTTCTTTATATATGACATTTTGTTCCTTCTAAAGAGGTAGATATACAAATGATATTTGTCATAGAAAGAATTCCAAGATTCAGGGCTAAGGGAGCTGCCTTCATTTTGGGTTTTTTTTTGGGGTTTCCCCCCCCCCCCCCAGCTCACATAGTCTTCTAAGCCAGGAACTTGCTTCCAAATTGTCACGTATTTTCCATTATGTTTCAATGTTCAATTATATGCACTTGCAGCATAATCACATTTGAAGGGAAAGCTGATCTGAAAACTGGTGCTGGTATGCATTAAACTGTAGGTAATAACAATTTAATAGATACAGTGTCCTTACTTGGAAATGGCTGATGACATCATTATTGGTCCTTGCCCACTGTTTTGGCACCTTCTGTAATGTCTTCAAAAGCAGGGGAATATCTTAGAATGTGATAGGGTTTGCAACTTCTGCATACTATTGTTTACACAACTGTTCAGACTAGATGTCCTGCCAATAAAGTTGGAAAATATACTGAGGAAACTAACCTTGGCATAGCTACTCATGTGCATCTGTTGCATGTTTTACCTGCTAAATGATGTCCCAGACTGCTAGCTGCCCAAATAGAGAGGACTGGAAGCCTATAACAGATTCAAACTTGCAGCAAGAGCTTTTAGAGCACAAACAGACATGACACACATTTTTTTATTTTTCAAGACTCCTATACGTTTTCATATCTTAAAAAAATAAATAACCCTTAAGACAAGAAAAGGTATGTGAGAAAGCTTGAAATAAACTATATGTAACAAACTATAAGTACACAGGAGATATAGGGCATGATTTCATGGATTCAAGTAGCTTCAAATAAAGAAAATGTGGTTGTTAATGAGGTCTGATACAGTTCTGTGCTTCAGAACCGTGGACGATAAAGCATTAGCTCTACAAAAATAAATACGTGTTCTGAATAAGGATATCTAAAATCAATTTCTTAACTTACAAGAACTTAATATTCAAAATATAAAACGAAAAGACCACAATCCCCAAAACAACTAAGAAAAGCTAATGAAGACACCCCCCCCCCGACACACACACACGCAGAAGTATAAAGAACATCTGCAATGAGTTGGAAAACTGGAATTACTGAACAAGCAGTAGAAGTATAGTGTTCACTTAAAAGTGCTGGGGTTGTTTCATTATTTATATTACAGATGTGTAATTGCAATAAAATGTCTGTTAAATTCCAAATACAATTAGTTCTTGTTACAGGGAATAATTAGCACTTGTGCATTTTGTAGAACAGTTTTATTTCATGCTGTAAATGATTGCCTGAAATAAAACATTGAACATTTTCTATGTCGTAGATGTATTCTTTTGAATAGAAATATTTTCAAAAGATAAACCAAATTGAATATATATTAAATATATATTAAGTATATTAAATATATTAAATGCACATATTAAATATACATATACAATATGAATACATGTTATTTAATTTTATACTCAAGATAGACCAATATAGAAACTTCTGTAGTTTCGTGTAATATTTCCATGAGTTTGCTTTTATTTGATCCTAAGAATTACAAGCTTCCAAGCTGTAGTTTGGAAAAACATTAGTATTAGAAAAAGTTTAATGATTAATTAAATCTTTTATAAACTTTAACACTTGTGAACATGAAAGGCTGAAAATATTGATTAAAGTGAGCCAGGTCTTCAAAGTTTCATAGCTCAGTACCTGTAGTACAACAAATCAGCTGAAGACTTGCTCCTTGACATGATACACCTGCTCTTTGCCCCAACACGCTGTGATATTGTTAAATGTTCTGCTAACCCAAAATATCTTCTATTAGAAAAGTCCTATATTTGGCTATGAAATTGTGATTAATTAATCTGTCAAATGGAAATCACTTGTTTCTTCCTGAAACGTGACACCAACCTAAAGTAATAAGCTTTAAAAAACACAAGTTATGTTCTTAACTGGCTAAAGTATCCTTGTTCTAACAACTTATTTACTATGAGTTAAAAATCCTTTTCTTAACCTCCTTCTCAGTTTTTCAAAAATAAACTTCCATTCTGCTCATCTTGTTTTATATTGTCCTCTGTACCTTACAGTTCAACACTACATACAGTCTATAAATATGGATTGTGACAATATTTTTCTTTTATGATCTTGACAGGGATAGGTTTCTGGATGCCCCCCAAATGGATTGTACAAATAACCACATAGTTGCCACCAGCTATGCTAATTTTATTCCTGTTCTATATAAACTCTGGAGCAATAATAACTACTAGTTTAAAAGTATAGCAGTGCCATACTGGGTTTTTGTGTATTTTTCTCACGTAATCTCTTCAAAATCATTTTGAATAACTGTTTTCTGTACTTTGTTTTTTTGTTTGTTTGGTTGGTTTGTTTTTTGCTGATGATGGCCAGTAACTGACCTGCTGAAGTTACTCATGAAGGTCATGAGTAACTGTCATTCATAGGATGGGTAGTCTTACACTCATTAACTCTCTTCCAAATTTTTCATCTTCTTTAGATGGAACATTTTTATCAGCATGTGTACTTGAGATCTACCATGTGATTTGCCAAGATGTTCATTGGTCTTTAAAAATGTCCTCCTTGTTTACAGTCTTTCTGATTATAGGAAATTCTGCAACTACTTATTAAAACACCAGTTTCTTGAAGACAAACCCAACATTTTTAAGGGTACCTGCTGTACTGAAAGAAAATAGCATTCAGAATGTGTGCACACAAATATTGACAAATCATCTTGATATGCCTGTTTCAGTATAATAATACCAGAGCTACATTTCTTAAAAAAATCATTCTTTCCCATAAGTGGCACATTCATGTATTCTGTGTCCTGCACTTTGCTAACTTTTTCAATGCTATAGAAAATATCTGTTCCCCAACCCTATGCCAAGCTACCATGGCTGGACATCACTGCTACCTGCTGGAGTAAACGCTCCCTGATTTCTGAGTCCCTCTCTGTTAGTGCTCAGAAGACACCTTTCAAAGGCAGCTAGTTGTAGCAACCTTCTCATATTTGTCTGCTACTGTGTATTACACTGAGCAGAACAGACACTCAGAAAACGGTACTAACTTCGAGAGGAAATGGCCTCAAGTTGCGCCAGGGCAGGTTTAGATTGGATGTAAGGAAAAATGTCTTTACTGAAAGAGTGGTTAATCATTGGAACAGGCTGCCCAGGGAAGTGGTTGAGTCCTCATCCCTGGAAGTATTTAAAAGACGAGTAGATGAGGCGCTTAGGGACATGGTTTAGTGGGTGGTGATGTTGGGTCGACGGTTGGACTCGATGATCTTGGAGGTCTTTTCCAACCTCAATGATTCTATGATTCTATGATTCTCTAGCTTACTATCACTAATGATATTCTTCAGTTCTAGAGTTCGTATACAATACTTCTGGACAATCACTTAGAGTGGGACTTATATTGACACATTTGAAAAAGGATGAATGGCTTCTTATTCTGAAATTGAAGTCCTCATAGATGTTGTCAGCACAGCTTATATTGCACCCTCATTGATCTTGCCTTCAAAGCTCTGATTTGCAGGGGTACTGAGGCAGAAGCATTTTTTTTTTTTAATTAACTGAAATGGGACTACAATTGTGCACAGTGATTAGAACAACACAGTTATGATAGGGTAAGAACCAAATCTTTGCTGAGAAATAGGTCCTAAATGAAATGTTGTTTCTAACAGAGCACCTAGCTCCACATGGTAGTAAACTGTTTAATTGTCAATAAGATTCCCCCCCCCTCCAAAGTAGCTTATTAACACCACATGAGTTTATGGTTTTATGCATGTTCCCTTACCTTGCAGTTCTGCTAATTAAGCTCCTATCAACGTGGTTCTTTTGCTGTACATTGAGCAACATGAGGAAAGTGTCAGAAAGCTGAACTTGGATATAACACATTTACAAAAGCTGTTTTGGGTTCTTAAAGAAATGCTTAAGGATGGATGATTACTGGACAAAAGCTTTTGCCTGCAATACTGCTACCTTCTAATAAAAATATCATATTATCATAGGTCCAGTTCAAGGACAAGACAAACAATTACAGAATCCAGAGGAAGAAGATGAGGAATCAAGAAATGAAATACTCTAGTGAAATGTTTAATTAGCCATGAAACCATCTATGTTAAAATAAATAAATAAATAACTCTCAGAAAGAAAAAATGCTAGCAACAGGAAGAGTTTAGATTAAATTGTTAAGGAAGAGTTTATATTAAATTGTTATTAATTTATTGTGGGGTTAGATGCATATATTTGGATAAAACTCTGAGCATGTATTTTGGTAATTAATTGGTAGAATTTGAAATGTATTTTATTCCTAAATAGTGTACACTGAAACATTCGGGAATCTTTTTCCTGATTCTCTAAAAGGACACACTGATCAGTCATCTCACAAATACTTAGCTCTAGGAAAACATATTATTAAAAAATTCTATGTAGTCTGGTCATAAAGAAACTGTAATGCTATGTGTCTTTAGTTTAATGTGATTTGCTTGCCACAGAGTTGTGCATGAGTTTTCTGTACAAAGTGGACAGGAAGCCACAGCAAAGGCATACAAGCAAAAGGTTTAGAAACCTGTTAGTAGGCTACATGTATATACCTCTGTATGAATACTGACTACATCAGTTGGACTCTCTTAGTTAATGTGATTAAATAATGAGATCTTCTAAACTGACTTCTACCTGAGTCATGCCATTGGATCCTCATTTCCTGATAAGTTAGACCAGGTTCTTGGTTTGAAAATAACTGGCTTCTTTGTGCCATACTTGTTTTCCATGGAAAGCAAGGACATAGATTGAGGGACCCTAGTACAGGCATAGACATTAGGTCTTGTGCAGGTATTGCATCAGGGTATGGACAGGATTTGCATTTGAACCAGAACCCCCAGGTCTCTCAAATTTCCAGCGTAGCACTATAGCAAACTATTGCAAACTTTTCAAAATAAGGACTAGTTCCACAGAGACTCGCCATTATGATGCTGACTGTTGGTAACAGCTAACATTCAGAAAGCCAGCTTCCAAGGTGGAAAATTTGACCTAGGTGTCCAACTTCCCTTAACCTACTATAGGAAGTATTAAGTGCCTCAGAATGCGGTTCACAACAGGTAGCAGGCTAAATGAAAGATAAAGTTGTCTAAGCTGGTAAACAGGAAATGTTAGGAAAAGTAGTATATAGCCCATCCTCTTGGGCATTTTACAGTCATACTTTTAAAGTAAGGTAGAAGGAAGGAGAAGATCTGGATGAGGAGATTGAGTGCACCCTCAGTAAGTTTGCAGACGACACCAAGTTGGGTGGGAGCGTTGATCTGCTCGAGGGTAGGAAGGCTCTGCAGAGGGACCTGGACAGGCTGGATCGATGGGCCCAGGCCAACTGTATGAGGTTCAACAAGGCCAAGTGCCGGGTCCTGCACTTCGGCCACAACAACCCCATGCAGCGCTACAGGCTTGGGGAAGAGTGGCTGGAAAGCTGCCTGTCGGAAAAGGACCTGGGGGTGCTGGTTGACAGCCGGCTGAACGTGAGCCGGCAGTGTGCCCAGGCGGCCAAGAAGGCCAATGGCATCCTGGCCTGTATCAGAAAT
>NW_008794595.1:354286-378546 GCF_000699145.1 Aptenodytes forsteri | reverse complement strand
TTGGAAGAGGCTGCCCAGGGAAGTGGTTGAGTCCCCATCCCTGGAGGTATTTAAAAGACGAGTAGATGAGGCGCTTAGGGACATGGTTTAGTGGGCATGGTGGTGTTGGGATGACGGTTGGACTCAATGATCTTGGAGGTCTTTTCCAACCTCAATGATTCTATGATTCTATAAGAGGGCCTTCCATTCTGTTAAATATTAGTGACTAAACTTTTGCAAAAGTATAGGAGATCTGGGTTCAGTGGTCTCCTGAAGAGTGTTTGAAGTTACATGTTCTAGGACAGTACCTTAAATAGTTGGTTTTTTGCAGAGATTGTGCGCAAGACAGAGTAAACCATGCAGTCATTGAAGGTAAGCTGCACCACTCTGCAAAAATGAAGTCAAGGTTCAGTAAAGGAGCATAACTGTTGCCCAGAGATTAGTAATATATAGTACTGCAGAAAGTAAATAAAAGTACTTTCCAAAAGTCTACCATTACCTTTTTCTATTTCGTATTTAACTCAGTTCCAGTATTTGATAATTAGATGTTGAGGAGGGAACTTGAAATAATCTCACTGCTGACATTTCACATTAATTCGTCAAAAAGAAACAAGTCTCCTGATTTTTGTGAACCCTACTTATGAGTATTCTGTGGTTTATAATTTTTTTTATATGAGATGCAAATGGTACCAGAAAATAGAAATTTCAGATGCACCAAGATTTAGTTTCTGTTTTAAGCCTTCTAAGCTTTTTAGCACTGTTTTGTTGCACCGCGGGGCTCTGCATATTTGCTAGAGAGTGAATGAAGCACTTGACACCTTTGGAAGAAGAAATTTTGACTGCTGTTGATCCTCCCTTTCAAGTTTCCCTTGATGAAACCAAAATTTGCATGAAGTTGTCAACTTTCTTTTCCATAATATTTCTGTGACTTTTTTTCTGAAGAATCAGAAGCATCAGGAGTATCAAAATCAGAAAGGAGTGTTTTTGTCTAGAAAGACATAGAGAAATTTAGGGATCATCAGAGCACCTCGGAAACCCTTCAGGGAAAAGAGCTATTGAAAAATGTGTTCACTAGGTGCCCCAGCTGAGAATCTTCTTCTGTATCAGATTTTTTGCACTTAATTTTAGCAACTCAAAAATGAAACATCAGCATAGTCCTAACTATAACCCTAACCTTAACTAACCTAACCTACCTGTCAATGAATAGACAGGTACTTCCAGATTAAATGTCTGTACACTTGAATACACTTGCAGATAGTACTGTAAGCATGCTTCACGTTAATTTCTCAGCCTGCTACCAGTCTTCACCATCTCAGACAGCAGATACCTATGAAGATTTTGCTGGTACCTGCTGCAACTCGGCAGGTAGTTATCAAATGGTCCTGGTTAGACATATTCTCTTTCTAGACTGGGCTCTGGTTCTTTTCAAGGGAGCAGACCACTTTATGGCAATCATTTTTAAGTTCATTTTCTCTAAATCTTCACCTTTGTGCACAGGTGGCAGTCATGGTAACCCTTGAACCAACCATAATGGTGTTTAAAGGTGGGTTGATTGTTTTTTAACTCTGCATCCATCTTTTTATTTATTTATATGCCAAAGACTAGAATGTGAGAATTTAAGAATATTTCAGAAATATTTGGTTGTTCAGTATTACTCACAGACCTAAAAATGCTAGTGTTTCTCACCAAGTTGCTAAAATAAATATGTAAGATTATATTATTTAAATTTGACTGAATTTTTAAAATACTTATTTTATATGTGCAGTTATATTTGTGTCAACATAGAACTATATTTATGTTTTGTAACACTTAAACAGTACTAGGAAAGTGTTATTTAAAATGTAGGTGCATACCTTTATTGAAGTTAATAGCACATCACCAAAAACGTTACCGCATTTCAGCTCAATCGTGGAAACTATCTTTGTCAACTAAAATGTTTAACTTCAGTAAAGATTGTTGAAGGAAATGCATACTACTTCCAGCTGGAGCAAGCAAAGATCACACTGGCAATCAGTTGTGGTATATCAATTGACAGTGGTAACTTGTTAGGCTGTGGTAACTCAATTGTGTTTAAGCATAAGACACTTCATACATTATAAGGTGTGCACATGTTCTCTGATGCTTTTACATTTGTCTATCTATCTACATCTCCTTTCCATAGATATAACCTTAGATTTTTTTTTACTACATATACTTTCACATAGCTGATATATAATTTTAAGAGCTGCAAAACTATGTTGTTTATTCTGCATACCAAATCACCATCTCTGGGGCACAGTGTAATATTCAATTTTTTCAGTGCTTTCTAATCATTAAAATTTAAAAAAATCAATATACTGTTTATAAACATAATTTTATGGCCTTGATTGTCTTAGTATTTTACGTTTGTTATTCCGTGGTTTCATACTTTGGAAAAAAATTTCCCTCTCCTGAGGCCTAAAATGGGAAAGGTTTAGCTCTGCACTAATAAAAACTTTCCTGTATCAAAAATTGTTCATTACTTTCAAGTCTAGTATTTCATGGCTGTATAAAGTTAGAAATTGGAACTCACTACTGTCTATTAGGGCAACCCTCTGAGGACACTATTAATGAAGAATGGGAAACATTGCATCAAACGTAAGAACACTATATAAAACTCACATAGGGGAAGGACAGATACAGACACAGAATGGTTGAGGTTGGAAGGGACCTCTGGAGGTCATCTTATCCAACCCCCCTGACTAAGCAGGGCCTCCTAGAACACATTGCCAAGGACCGTGTCCAGACAGCTTTTGAATATCTCCAAGGGGAGAGACTCCACAACCTCTCTGGGCAAACAGTGCCAGTGCTCAGTCACCCTCACAGTGAAAAAATGATTCCTGATGTTCAGAGGGAACCTTCTGTGTTTCAGTGGGTGCCCATTGCCTCTGGTCCTGTCACTGGGCACCACTGAAAAGAGCCTGACTCTGTCTTCTTTGCACCCTCCCTTCAGGTATTTACAGACATTAATAAGATCTCCCCTGAGCCTTCTCTTCTCCAGGCTGAACAGTCCCAGCTCTCTCAGCCTTTCCTCATATGAGAGATCCTCCAGTCCCTTGATCATCTTTATGGCCATTTGTTGGACTCTCTCCGGTATATCCATGTCTCTCTGGTACTGGGGAGCCCAGAGCTGGAGACAGTACTCAAGGTGTGGCCTCAACAGTGCTGAATAAGGGGGAAAGATTAACTCCCTTGAGCTGCTGGCAACTCTTTGCCTAATTCAGCCCAGGATACCATTCTCCTTCTTTGCTGCAAGGGCAAATTGCTGGGTCATGGTCAACTTGGTGTCCACCAGGATCCCCAGGGCGTTTTCTGCAAAACTGGTTTCCAGATGTTCAGCCACCAGCATATATTGGTGGATGTGGTTATTTCTCCCTTGGTGCAGGACTTTGTACTTCTGGTTGAACTTCATGAGGTTCCTGTCAGCCCATTTCTCCAGCCTGTCAAGGTCCCTCTGGATGGCAGCATGATGCCCTGGTGTACCAGCCACTCCTCCCAGTTTTGTGTCATCAGCAAACTTGCTGGAGATACACTCTGCCCCATCATCCAGATCATTAATGAAAAAGTTTAACAAGATCTTTGCAACAGCTCTTCAAAACATGTGCCTAACAGAAACCCCTATGCCAAATTTGAGATAAAACCTGTTTGATGGCAACTTCTCATTAAATACTCTGAAAGTAAAAAAAAAAAGAGAAGGTATTTCCAGAATTTTTTAGAAATCTTATGCAGCAGAACTAATATTCTTACCTGGAGCATAATTTGCCAATGCTGCCATTATTTTTGTGCAATAATTCAAAAGTATTAGGCTCCTACAAATACAAGGTTATTACTCAGTTTCAGATAAACCCTTCACATGGTACAACCTCAGATTAACCACTAGAAGGTGGAAGCCCTTCCAAAAAACCCCCAGATGATTGAAATTTGATATATACAGGCTCCATACTTATAGTTCAACCTGATTCATCAACATAAACTACAGGGTGAGAATTTAAATAAATAGTATAATTCTAGCTCAGTATACATCAGATGGAAATGAATCTGAGTATTCTATTTTGATGCTTTCTTCGTTTTTCCTGTTTTTTGTATTTAGTAGATCACATAGAAAACTAATGCTTTACCAGATTTACATCTTGCATAGTAAGCATAGATGCTCCTACACAATAGACAATAACAAGCAAGATAATAATTGTCTTGACTTTGCTTGCAGAAGATATCTTAACAACATTTAGCTTTTTATTTTCTTATGTTTCCTTCCTTTTTTTCTATGACACCACAAACTGAAATATTACAGCAATATTTACCTTTAGTTTTGTTTGTGTGTACAGCATAAACCACACTTAACACAATAATTACTTATTAGCTATCTGTTATAATAATTTTAGAAACCAGAATGACTTTCCCCCCTGTCCCTATTTTCTATCTAGTCACTGGATTCTTCAGGGGTATAGGCTGACTGGTACTGTACATAGTAAGTGGGAATTTTTTAAGGAAACTTTACTGTGTGCCCCAAATTCATACTCCTACAATCATGAAAGACAGATTTATTAGTTTAGAAGGCACCCTGGTTAGAGATGAAAAGCATGGAAATTAATGATAGGAGACAGGAGACTGCAAACAGCTGATGAATAAAGCTAAACATACAGAATAAAAATCTCAGGATTCTGAAAATATTATTAACTTAGGGAAAAAAAACACAAGCTCTGATATTCTTTTGTTAATTGAGATGGAAGGCAAGTTCCATCATGATGCAGATGGCTGCAAATGTTAAAACATTTTTGGTTTGTGTCTGAAGAGAAGCTGAATAGGGCTGTGGTTCTCTGAGAACCCAGGTGGCACTTATGTCTTAGGTGAGCCTGCCTTCATCTCTCTTGCATATTTTTTTTCCTTGAACTTCTTCCATGTGTTGTTCAGACACTGCTGTTTCTGCAACCACAGGATGAACCAGATCAAGGAGTTTGCTTGGAGCTATCAGAGGGGAAAAAGAAAACGCAGGGGGATTTTCCAGCTGGATTGTCTTTCATATATGATCCAAACTTTATTTTGTGTTTTGTGTCAAAATCAAGTTTACTGAAATACTCTCCAGATAAAAGCTTTTGGTCAGGAAAGGTGCTTGACATCTTGTCAAGCATCTGACACCTTGTCAGATCATCACTGAAAAGCTATCAGAAATGCATTCAGGGATCATCAGCTTTAATTGTGTTCCAACCAGCTGTCCATCCATATGGGACAATGTTTTTCCTACCTCAGGTAAGCATGAAGGAAGCACCAATGTGAGGAAAGTAGCAAGCAGACAAAAAGATCTATTTCAGAAAAATCTCCCTGCAGTTTGGAAGGAGGTGGGGAATCATTACCATACATAAAAAGGACTTCCAGTGAGAGAGAGCAAGGAAAATTCATTTCAGCCCACCAAGAAGACCTTTTTTTGACTATACACAGTAGGTGTGGGATGCATCAAATACATCAACAGTGAGATGAGAGATCAAATATGATAAATTTGCAAATATAACCTAATGGGGCATTTGTAGTGAAGTTGCAAAAGGATTTGTTTTTGTACATTGTCAGTGGTCTGGAAGAAGACAAAATTGTTGCTCATGAAGTGTGTAGATGAAACAAAAATACTGATGTGATAAATGGCAAATTCAGGTTGTTTTTGCTGACTGATTTAAATCTTAAAGAAAGGTGGATATGTTTGAACCACTTCCCTCCCACCCCTCCGACCCCCCCCAAACTGCAGAGTTTTGTGAGTTTTGGTTGAGATTTCAAAAAATATCATGTTTACAGGTTGAGAGGCCAATTTTGAAAAATGATAGTAAAAAGGACTTAGGAATCATGCTGGATAATAAACTTAGTATGTACTTTCAGTAGCATACAGTGTTGGCAAGGTTTTTGATCTATAACTATGGAAATTTTTAATAGCATTACAGAGATGTTACCACTTCTTGCCTAAAGAGAGAGGATGCTGTTACTTCAATATTGTTATTTAGTGATTGCCTCCTACTTTGAAAAGCAGTACAGCAAATGCTGATGGTTTCCGAAGAGTTATTGGAAAGATCTGAGGCCAGAGAGCTAAGTCACAGCAAGACACAAGAAAATCTGAGTGCATTTATCTCTGTAAAAATATAAGAATTTATTTTTACACAATCTCTAGCAACTACAGAAGTAGAAAATTAATGATACTAGAGGTCCTCTTAATCTAACAGAAGACAATGAGTTTCAATGATGAGGTCAAGAGAGAAAACTAGAAAAATTTGTATCAAAAAGAAGGCATTTTCTTTTAACAGTGCAGGTTACTGAATACTGGACCAACCTATCAAGGAACATAGTAGATTCTTCATGCACCTGAAGTGTTTAGTTCTAAATTAAATATAATTTTAAATAATAAACTTCAGCTAGATGAGAAGCTATAGGACAGAAGAAATATTTGAAGAAATTCTTTGTTCTGTGTAGAACAGGTAGAATTGCCATTCTCAACTTAAAAAAATTTGTTTGTGATTTTGAATATGAAGAATCATATTTTACACTTATTAGACATAACTGGACATCTTTTAAATACTGATGAGTGATTTTTTTTTTTTTTTTAGGCTTTTTAAAACAAGGTTAAACCACCTTCAGGGATAAATGAATACCACATGTCTTAGATCCTAACAAGTTTTCACTTCTGAAGAATAAACAATAAATGGACATTTGTCTTAAAATTTATTTTTTTAAACTCTCTGTCACATAGCTCTCTGTGTTCTTTGAACAAAGGGAATTCAGTGAGTTAGATTTCAAAAGAACTCAAAGAAATGACATCTCAAAGGAATGACCAAATAACTTAGAACTTCTCTCTCTCTCAAAAAAAAAAAAAAAAAAAGTGATTGTTGAGGGACATTTGCCACACAGTTTGTTGGAGAAATAGCCGAACCACTACCTAGAAAACAGCTGAGCCCAGAAGATGTTTTAGGAGATATCTAGATATTTGTCTTAGGAAGTGGTCATAAAAAACAAAGGTAATTCTGAATTCTTAGAAACTCTGCGATGTTGAGGTCCCAGGTTTGAAGAGAAGATCTGAAGAGGTCTCCCATAGGAAAGATGTCCATCCTTTCTCCAAAAAATCAGTTATTGAACTTAGGGAAACAACCTGAGAGCAATTTCTGGTTGTCTTTAAACTTGTTTTCTTCTCTAAATTGCATACAAATTAGCCATCTGGGATAGCTAATTCGATGGCTGGTTGAGTTTCCTTTAATGTCATCCTTTTTAACATGAAATCAGTCTTAACTATGAAGTTGTGAAATGGCAAATCTTTTAGCAGAGGTATAACATTTACAAATTTGGTTAATATTTTCACTTTTAAGTTTAATAAATAGTGAAAAAACACTTACACTTATTTTAATGAAAAGTAATATCAGTATTTAAAAAAGCAATAAGAGTAAATAAAATCAGTGCTTCCAAATATTTAATCATTGAACATTTAGAGAAATAAAAATTATTTCTTTTCTAAGGAGCCCCACAGCTGGGACATTCAAAGTCTTGTTTGCATTCATAGTAACTGAAGAGTTTGATTAGGAGCAAAGTTAAACATGACAATGAAATACCTATAAGCATATGCAACTATGCTTATATATGCGCTTATTTAGAGGCTCTATAGAGGGTCTATTCTCTCTGACATATGTAGCTTTTATATATTATGCTATTATGATGTTGACTCTGGATATGTTGTTGACTACCAAACCAGAAGTGAACAAAACTGACATACTTGTAACTGAACTCACAAATACCTATATTACAATAAACACAAGTAAAACCAGACATTTGAAAACGATTGACCCCCTGACAGAAAGCTGCCTTTATTGCAGAGGGATCATAAAAAAGACCTAAGAAACAGAAGTTCCCAAAGACTACTACAGGCATTATGTCTAAAAACTCAAAAGCTCAAGGACAAAATTGTCTGTCTTCAAAAGGAGTGTGGTTTTTTGTGGTTTTTTTCTTTTAAACCAGAAGCCTGCATTGTCATTTTTAACCATATTTAATTAATGGTTTATCTTATGTATCATACATATCAGCATATGTCCTGTTCTTATTAAAGATTTCTGAAAAAAAGAATGTCATATTTCAACTTCAGTCTGATTTGGCAGATACCAATCCAACGGTGGACATCTCATGTAAAGTTTTATGCACTTGAATCTTTAGAAAAGATAAGTAAATATGTTGCAGAATCACAGAAATTAACTAGCTCAACCAGAATTAAATAAAATTAATCAAGTGGTTATATAGACTTTTTGGAGTTAGAATAATAGCACTATTATCTAATTGTGTCTTTACAGGTAATGAAGATATAGCTCTGCTTTTTAGGATTACAAATGAGAAATTTCTTTTACATATAAATTTAATAAATCTTTTCAAATATTTCTGTTCACTGAAAATAAAATACAAATCACAAGTAGCGACATGCTCAGCATTTGAAATCTGGAAATGAAGCTATAATTTATGTTTCTTAAATGATAGATAACTGAATCGGGACATCTGGTATAATGTACAATAATTTCTAATTTAAAACATGAGCTTGTGATGTTGAAAAATCAATACAATGAAAAATCCTCCAGAGTTGAAGAATGTGAGCAGATAATACAGGAACAAAAAGCTGAAGCTGCTAATATACTTGACCAACAGAAAAAAAAAATTAAAAAAATCTGTTCTTGAAATTGAAAAACTAGACAAGACCTTACAGTCACTGCATCTGGATGTAATAGCTTCCCGGCAGAAACACAAAGTGGAACTTGCTCAGCTAGAACAGCAGATAACACAGCTTGAAAGAGACCTTACAGATGCCAGGAAACTTTATAGTAAAAAATATCAGGTATGCTTTTTCTATGAGAATGAGCAAAACAGCTATCTCTTTAGAAATCACATTGCAAAATAGCATGTGAAGGAGCTGGGCATGCACTACTTCCTACATATTTGTTATGAATTCTAGAGAAAAAAATACTTTATCACAAATTTTGTAAGTGCATGTTTCTCTGGTGTTTGTCTCTAAATTCAAGATATGTTAGAGTTTGTGATAGCAATGTTGTCAAAATGCATACTGATAAAAATAAAATGAATACAGTAATATGACTTCTTCTGTTATGTTTATAGATATTTTTATAAATGCATTTGCTAGTTCTAACTGCAAATCCTGTTCATACTCATTTTCAATGTCAGAAATCTACCTTGTCGTACTTGGGATAAAAGGTACATAAGCCTAGGAGTTTTATTTACTCTTCTTACCTTGCTCTGTGAATGCTTCCAGCAGAAAACATGTTCATAAGATGGAAAGGTTTGGCCTTTATTAATAGCATAATATCTGTATCACTAAACTACACAATGAGCAGAAATAATTTGTACTTACTTGGGAACCTTGCCAAATACAAAATTTCAATTAGCAATGACAACATTTAGGATACTCTAATTGTTTCTGTCCTTTTAATTTTTTTTTTTTTTAAACTTGTATACTGAAAATAATGGAAAACAACATCCCCCTAATTTTCTGAGTGTGTTTCAGAAAGAGATGTACAAGGTATAGGCTGCAGACAGCTTAGAAATCAACTAATGAGGAAGAAGTGTTGATTGTTTAATTTCTAATTTTTTTTTTTGTTAAACAAAAAAGAACAACAGAAGGGAATTAACCCCCCAACAGTCTCTTCCTCGTAATTAGAACCTTTTTATTATTTACTGAATAAACAGAAAGAAATGGAAACATATTACTGTGGTAGGATATTATATACTGTCTATTAAGTTTTACACACCTGAAAAAATATGTTAATACAAATAATTGTTGTCATGTTAACGTCGCCAGTTTCAAGCTGTCTAAAACAATTTTACATTCTCAATAAAGAATGTTTAACATTTGTACCAAAAACAGTACAGCACGAATAATTAAAGGCTTAAGTTAAATACATAGACAGTCATTTAAATTTAGATCTGCAATAACATTTACTATTATTCTCTAAGGCTTTGACTGTGCTTGACAGAAACAAAGTACTCTGGGATTAATTTCAAGAAATGGTGCCAACTGTGCGCAATTTGCTGTAATTAAGACATGAAAGAGTACTAAATATTCAGATTAAAAGAAGCATGATGGAGCATGATAGAGAATCAAGGTGTGGCATCAAGCCAATAAAGCACAGTCACTCATGAATACTCAATAGTGATTGATATGAAACTTATACCTATAAGCTTGCAGCATGTACTTAAGAACTGTGTAGATAAAAATTAAAACCATGGCACTGTCTCTTAAGGGAAAGGGCTCTTCTAAATCCAAAGTCCAAGTTGTATGTGGCATCTTCAAACAATAACAAAGCAGAGTCTAAATACCATGGTTTTACACAGATAAGAAGTTTAAACAATGAGGAAAAAAAAGTAGCGTGGTAGCTTTTTTCCTATGGCTTTGGGATATCCCTATGGCCACATTAACCTACAGCATTTGCCTGAGTGCCAAATAAAAGAGCTCTGTAGCAGTTGGTACCAAGAGGTTAAATATCCCCCCTCTTTTTTTTTTTTTATTCATCAAACCTTTTCCCTTTTTTTTTTTTTTAAAGGAAAAGCATTCATTTAGATCAAACTGCATTTCCCGCTTTTCTCTCAGAATTACATGGAATATTTCTTCTTGCCTTTGAACTTATAAGTATTGATTAATGATGTATTTATTGTAATACTGAATCTTTTCTTCAACAGACTTTTTTAAATTAAAGTCCTTGTAACTTTTTGATCCTAGAGGAGATGTGGGTACTTGACCCAGTTGCTAATGAGGTGCTGTATAATCTCACGTATCCTATAGCTCAAAATAGCAGGATGCAGTATAAAAAGTACATCATAAAAGGCACTATTGGAATGCTTTTTGTCTTCACAGGCAATACGCAAAAGAGATGACCTTCTGAGAAAGTCGGAAGCTGATTTCCTGCAGGCAAGGGAAGGTATCAAAGCAAAAGTGGCTGAGGTGGAGCACCTTGACAGTGTGGTCAAGAAACTGAAAGCCAGTATCCAGGACACACAGAAAGAAAAGAATCAGACAGAGACAGAAACCACCATACTGAGAACTGAGATTCAGCAGCTAAATCAGGAACTGCAGGGTGTGCATAAGCACTGCAGAAAGACAGGTAATAATGTACAAAAATAGTAATATTATGGAAATGTGAATTTGGCACAGTCTAATGGAGTAGAATTTTCAATCATATGGGCATATGATTGTTGTAATCAAATGAATATAAAAGGTTCCCTGTACTGCTTTAGGGTACATTTACAGCTATAGACTGTGACTTCATCAAAACTAAATAAACACAACTGATTTTCTTTATTTCTATTTCTGTTTCTATAATCTTTGTATTAATTTGGTGAAACATCTATTTCTGCCCTAGAACACCTGCTCATTCACTGGCAATGCAAGGTGTAATTTGAACTTAACAAGTTTGATACCATTGTTAATATTTTAGGTGACTTTTTAAACCAGTATGATTAATCCCTGGTATAGATAAGTTAACAGCTTCAGCAGCTTTATTTCTATTTCTGTTTCTATAATCTTTGTATTAATTTGGTGAAACATCTATTTCTGCCCTAGAACACCTGCTCATTCACTGGCAATGCAAGGTGTAATTTGAACTTAACAAGTTTGATACCATTGTTAATATTTTAGGTGACTTTTTAAACCAGTATGATTAATCCCTGGTATAGATAAGTTAACAGCTTCAGGTGTAGCACACTAATGAATATAGATTTTTTTCAAGAGAATAGTGTCCACAAAAGCAAAATAAGATACAAAAAACAAGCAATCATTTGATTACGGGGAATAAACTGCTTTAAATAATTTTTGGTTGGTACTTTTGGCTTTTACAGTGAGCATCTGGGTTAGAACAAGTTTTCAAAATAAGCAAATGCAACAAGGAAATCACATTATTAATATTTTGAAGTCACAGTATAGTAGAGCTTGAAATATACTACTTTTACCAAATAAAATATTAATGAAGTCATTTGGAACATAATAGACAGCCTGTGTCAACCCCTTAATTTTCTCTTTCACTATTCACAACATTGCCAGATACGTGTTTCTGGATAAAACCCCCTAGAGGTCTGCTGCAAATTCTTTTTCAATACAACCAGATCATTGCAGATAATTGTATTACACAGGGTATTGATCCAAAATCGTTGTGCACCGGAAACATCTGAAAAAACATGATTATAGCTTTCTGTTTATTGTTCGTACATCATATAAGCAGGCTTTTGTGTGAATCACCTGTAAGAAAGGCAAGGTGGAAACATCAGAGAAATTACCTCTTTACAAGAATCTATTGATCACTTTAAATCAAAGAAGTATGTTTGACATAAGATTACCTGCCAGTTTGAACATTAGGTACACTATGTTATAGCCTGGGGCAGTTGTAAGTCTGACAAAGGGATTGTAAATAAAGCATGCAGCTGCTAGTGCCTCTGGCTTGGGATCAACCAAGGCTCAAGTCCAAGGCATAGGTAAACTTAAAATAATTTAACCCTTTTTTACTAGGACACTATGAGTTAAAACAGACTATTAAAAATAGTGACTAAATAGCCTTTTGTATGTTTAAATAGGTATGCCAATTACAAAATATGCATTGTTGGATCTGTTTACAGATCAAAACTGATATAAATAAAATAAATGTTGGAAGATAATTCCATCTCCAGGCAACAGATCACACCTCTAAACTACTTCTAAGAACTTTTAAAGCATTGTTAAAAAGCCATTTCTGGATAATACAGACAATGCTATTTCAAATAAAATTGACAGTGACTTAATAAGTCCTGATATTTGAATAAACTTCATTTGACATGTATTTACCATTCTTTTGATTTCAAACCCAAATCGAATACTAGGACCCCACAGGTCATTAACATTATTCAAATAAGTAGTCATATTGATTTCAGTGAGACCATCTACCACAGGAAAGTTATGCACAAATGTATTGCAAAAATGGGTCCAAAATGCACTGACAAATGGAATTTTGTTATATATTATATTTCTTATTGAATGCTGGCAGCTTAGGCTTGTCTCTACCAAAATTGCTCATTTTTTAGATATGAAAGCAAACTTGTTATAAGTTGTTTATTAGACTGTACTTTTTTTTAACATGTGTTGACATTAATAACCAGTTGACTCATTAGTTCACAGAGATTCAGCTTCGCTTGATACTCAGTAAAAATGAGCTGTTGGTGATATGTACTGTTTGTTAAACATTTAGCTGTTAATGTTAGCTGTGTACCTTCCTGAGGCACAAATTTAGACAGTTTATATACAGTACTTTTTACTTACAGAAATGGTGACTGTTGTTGTGTTTTGTGAGAAGTGGGGTTCTGTTACTGTCAATGAGAAAAGAACAAAGCAATTTTTTATACAAACAAACTGATCTTCTGTATATTCTGAATTCATAAAGGTAGATATGATAGCTGAATTTAGATCCTCTGCATACGGTGAACGTTGTCGGACATTAAAGACAATAAATGCAGAATCATGTTAACAGAGCACAAATGTTTTTCTTTAAAGGATTCTATCCACCTAAGCCTGGAAAATAGTGTTTTCCCACTTCATTGAAGCTTGATGTACTTATCACTCTAATATTATACTACGGCACATTAAAAAAAAGGCTTTTTTATTTATGATCATGTGAACTCCTCTGTTATGATACTTACTGAACTGCTATCACTAAAAGCTTCTTCATTTCTTAAATTTTCTGGTGTCAAATTTCAAAATCCTTTGAATACTACATAATGATGGGAATGCATGCTATAAAATGCTTGTTGTGAAGCACTTGTTTTAATGGTTATTTTTATTCCACGATATCTTAAACCTGGTAACTAAATGTGCCTATATGCCTGAAGCCGTATATTTATGAAAGAGCATAAAAACAAATACATGTGTGTGGATTTGTGTCTGCGCATGTGCACATACATCCGCACACCCATACAAACTCATGCATGCACATACTAAGGGTCAAATATTTAAATTAAAACCTATGTACATATATCTTTTAGGAAAATGGTCAACAAAGAACAAAGGAAAAATGTCTTTGTCTTAAATCACTTATTTTTCTGAGAGCTGGCAGTGTACAGCTATGGTTTCTTTTGGTCTAAGGAAAGATTGCCATCTATTGGATGACCTTGGAAAAGAACGGTTTTTTTCTATATATGTGCTCTGTAGTTCATGAAAAATCGTAATGAAATTGAAGACTTTGGGCTTAAATTGTATACGTTATGATTGTGAAACGGTAGAAAAGCTGCTATCTTTTCAAAACTGTGATTTTGAATTCTAGATTGACTTACATTGCAGAATACGAAGGCAATAAGTGTTTGCTTTAGAATGAACTAAATACTGAATGTGTGTATATACAGTAAGATTTGGTAGCAGTTTAAATGTTTGCAGAATATTGAATCCAAGTTTCTTTATTTAAGTTTACTGGAACACAATGAAAGAGACTTAAGCCAGCTATTAATATATTTGTGGTACATTTTTCTCTCAGGATTTGGGAACTGAATGATGCTCTTCTCCTGAAAACAATATTTGCCCAGCTCTTACAGAGGGTTGCACTGCATTACATTTAAAACAAAAATATCACTCGGCTTGGGTTTAAAATGTAATGCTTGCTTTTTTTTTTTTTTTTATCTTTCAGCCCAAGAACTTGCCAGTCAAGATGAAAAACTTCTTCTAATGGAATCCAGCTTGAAAGCAACTCAAGAGCAGCTAAGTGAGCAAATAGCAGAAACAGTTCGCCAAGAACAGAACAGTAGAAAATCACAGACAGAGATGAAGACCCTGAGAGAAGGTATTATAGCTTCTGAAGAAGAAATTAGTGATTACAAGTGAGTTACTGCTTTTTCAGTATTCGAGAAACAGAAGACATTAAAGTCAACAGTAAATCCTTTTAATATGTACTGTATTAATCATTTCTCCAGGTAAGACGTAGTGTAAATGTGTTCTATAACTCTATTGAATAAACTATTAAATCTAAATGATTGATTAATGTATGCTTTAAAATATATTCTACACTTAAAAACTGAATGTTGAAAAAATACTATTATTAGTGGTCTGCTTTACTTTTGAAATTAAAAAGGTTCTGTAGTGTTGAAGTAGAATAGTATGTGTAATTATTTATTACCTATCTATTAATGGTATTCTCATCTTCCTCTTTTTAGAGACCAAAGGTTACATATGGGTCTTATTCTCTTTCTTTTTTGTTAAAGAAGTTGCCTCTAAGCAAGACACTACCAAATTAAAGGAAATTTGGTGTTTGAACTTTTAGTCACAACAGCAAGGCACATATGAGATTGCTAACATAAATGAAAAAAAAATGCATACTGTATACTTTAGAAAAGTTTACACTGAAAAAAGTACTGCTGCTCTTATCAGTCAAATTTAGAATCTATTAGATTGAATGCTAACTCTCAGGATTTAATTAAAAAGTACCAATGTTCAACAATTAGCTTTTATAAATTAGCATAATGTTAACTGTATTTTTATATTGAGCCACAAACTGATTTGTTATTCAGATTTTTCAAGATTTAGAGTATAGTAAAAATTACTCACTTCAGTTGATTCTTTTTGTATGCAAACAGTTACTCTCTTCTTATTAAAGTTATGTTATATTAAGCAATTACTAAGTATACAGACAGAATCTCAAGCTGTTTTATAATATCACAGATGAATACTTTATACAAGACAGCTTGGCTGCAAAAAGAAGTCCATTCATTTAGTGGTGGACTGAACATTTAAAGCTAAATGTTTTATCTCAGATTTGTGGCAAGCATCAAAGACTATCTCAACAAATCTCCTCTAAAAGAAGGTTTGCTAAGTTCAGATGCAATAAACATCATGCGTCTAAAATCAAAATATGATAATGTATGCTCAGTGTAAATGACTTTTAGACTGGAACTTCATCCTTTCTGTAGTTCAAATGTTTTAAGTTAATTTTTCTGCTGAAGACTGGGAAAAGCTTCATGGAAAAAACATTGTCTTCAGTAATGGATCTTCATTTCTTTAAATAAAATAACTCGGTGGTTTTCAACCTGTAGTTATATCTCTAAAGACATTACTAGTACTTCTCTAGGGAGAATAATGTCACTGATTTACTTTCCTAACCTAGCTTGAATCTTTGCCACAGTGGGTTTTCTTAACCATTTCAAGTGATTCCTCAGTTGCCAAAATGCCATGTTATGCCAATTCTTGTAGATACTTCTTTGAAAATAAAAAGGTTACAAACTTCTAGGAATACTGGTTGTGGTAACTTAGTGCGAGATAGTGTGGGGGGGAATTGAAACTCCCAGCTGTAACTGATCGATTGTGTGATGAAATACAGCTTTTGAGAGAGCAGGAATTTTGCAAAAGTTCAGTGAAATGAGTTTCACTAATGTTGAAATAGAAGGCCAAATGATAATGATTAGAAGACTTTCAGAGGGACTGTTTTTATAGTTTTATATTATACTTTGTGTGAACAAATAAAACTTGAATGAATCTGTTAGCATGCAAAAATTATTAACTACCCTACCTTTTTCTGTTCTGTTTTCTACATTTGTTCAGTGACTTTGGAAGTTTGTTACTTTAGTACATGAGCATAATAAACTTTGAGTTAGGAGAATCTTTTTTTAGCTCTATAGATTATGAAAATTATTTTTATTGACTCTTAGGTTAAGTTTTAACCTTAAATTTGTGATACCATTGCTTTTTAAAAGTACTCTGACTCATTACTTGCAGGATCACAGTCAGCAAAGTATATGTTGAATCTAGAAAATTAAAACTGCAGATTTAAAACAATAGCTTTAATAAAGTGGAACTAATAAATCTAAAAACCAAACAACAAAGTTGGAGATTTTAAATATTGAAATCCCCCTTTAAAACAATGTCTTACTGTGTACCTGAAAACAGTCATGCTGTGCCAGTTGGTATCTGCTCTGTTCTGTTCCTTGGGAGACAGAAAGAACAATGGATCTCTGTCCCCTGGGTCTTCTGGGACAGGGAATGTCATAAGGGTTATGTTCAGTCACTATGAAGGGTACTGCATGTGTTGTAAAGTAACATCCCTTTGGTGCTGACTTATTCAAAGTCATACAGTCCTGGACTTTACCTACCTTCCTACTTAGTGAATCTGGCAAAAGCAGCTGGTATCAAGGCGAGAGCACAGTATCATACAAAGAAAAATGCAGCGCAGCATAAATTGGTCAGTTAAAACTACACAGAGAGCTGATATTCTGCTATAGCTGTTGTGGGGCCTTTGAGGGGAAAAGTCCATTTCTGTATGTTTTTATTTCCTCGTTGTGAAATCATACATTAAAAGTTTTTTTTTTTTTTCTGGAAGTGGTGAAAAAAGGAAATGGTTGACTAGGATTTAAAAACAATAAAAAGTCCATTATATTCATTAGTTTACCAGAATAAATATATTTAGTTTTAAAATAGAATAAAAATATTTTCTGCTAATTTCACAGGATGCCCAAAATACATGTATTTCAGAGGGAAACAACTGAAAGTTTTCAGAAGTCACAAGCTTTGTTTGTTGTATACTTATCCTGGATGAAATAAACGTAAGGTAAGCCCCCCCCCGCTCCAGTATAAGCCTGTTACACTTGAAAGATTTGTTCGGAATGTCCAGTGGGAACCTGGAAATCGTAATAATTTGTAGTATCGATTGTGTGAAGCTATGCAGCTGGGGCCTCTAGTGAATAGACAGGAATAGACATTTTATTGATTAACTTTTACAGTCATATTTTCAAGACTCTGCTGCAACATAATTTTCACTTCCCAGCTTTGTGCTGCTGCATCATGAAACTTGGATTCTTCTCTCTTAACATTTACCCACCTGAGGGAAATGGTATGGACTTGTCTTTTTTAAGATGTCCTCTGCAGAAATGTGTAATATTTGCAGTGAATTCTTCTAAATTTCCCCTCTGCTGTCACAATAAAATGAAAAATCTTCAGAAGTGATGTTAGTAAGTATTGCATAAGTTGAACCCTCCCCACACCATCTACTAGATGTTATTGTGTAATACCTTCTAGTAATTCTTATCCTCCTTTGCATTTTCATTTTTATTTTCTAAGTGGCTAAGATTGTGGCAAAAGCAACCCCCCTCCTTACACCCACAAATTCCAGAAGTGCTTAAAGGAATTTGCCCCATAATGAAATAGGTGCTTTTCTTAGTTAGTGGAATTTTAAAAGGAGAAGACAGAATTCTCCACTGAAAATCTGAAATGAATTATCAGTAAAAACTGATTTGTCTTCAGAGTGACATCATCTGAAATGAATTATCAGTAAAAACTGATTTGTCTTCAGGAGTGACATCCTGCATTAACTAAAAGTTTTTATAAAAATACTGAGAAGGCAGGATTTCAGTACAATTACTAATCAATCATTTTAAAAATATATGTATACGTACTGAAGTCTTAAATAGGCAAATCTTAGAAACCATTATTTTGCATTTCTGAAATTACTCATTTCCAGAAAAGAACAAAAATGGCATTGTGCCATTGTGTAAGGAACTGTTGCATATTTGCTGCTTTTTTCAGTATGGGTTACATTCTACATTAGATACCTAAGCCATTTCTCTTTCATGCACATACACAATTACCAGTGAAAATCTTGATCCGTTTTTCTTCATTTAGTGACTGTTTATTATTAGTTGCTTTATGTGCTTACTTGGGCAATGTTTTTAACCTAAGTTTAATAACGACTTTCACAAAACAGGCCAAATATTCACCATCATCATCAGTGGTGTTAATATGATTTAAACCTCTGTCATCCCATTTTTTTTTCTAAGTTATGTTAATATTAACGTCTTCTAATTATATATATGTTTAAGGTATTTGTGGTCATGTCACCTTTTGTCCTTCCCCTCTCATCAGAGACATCATGGTGTGCACCATATGGAGCTAAAACTGAGGCAGAAATGCTCCCAGCCATTACAAAAGGTTCACTTTGTTTACCATTGTCAAACCTATGATGGAATAATTCCTATTTTCTCTTAAAAAATCAGGAAAAGTATAGAGAACTTTAAGGTAAGAATAACAGCATCAAAGAAAGAGGAAGAATAGCAGCTTCTCAAGGCCTCAGTGTCCACTGGACCTGGAATAACCTGGAATAAGTGGAAATACTCTCAATCAGGTGAAGAACTAGAAAAATTGAAGAAGCAGGTAAGTTTCTTTTTATGCATGGAAAAATAATGTATTTTCTAGCAAGCTGAGTAAAGTAGTATCAGATCTTAATGGCATTCTAGGCCTCAGTCTTTCAAAAATATATGAATGTCAGCAGTTTCAAGAAACCAATTACCCTATAAACATGTGAAAAGCTGTTCACAAGTTTGCAAGATTGAAGATGAAAACTGTCTTAATATTAAGTATAGCTCATGATTTTATTTTGTAGTTGTGATGCTTTATTATAGAAGTTAAGTAGTGAACTATGATGTAAGCATTATGGGAAATCAGTGAAGTGACCGGCTCTGTATTTTAATTGAGATCAATTTAATGGAAATCCAAATGAATGTTTTTGTGTGTGAGTGTGTGATTTATTTAAAGAAAGGGGAAATGGTATTCCCTTTTCTGAACATTTGTGGAGATGTTTAAATGAGATCAAAGTAGTAATTCAGTAAGTTTTATATGTTCTAGATAATCCCCTAAGTGCTCAGGACTCCGTGAATAGCATGTTAACTGTATTGTTAGATTTTATATTTAGTTTCTTTTTCTTTTTCTATTTTGACATATCCATGCTAAGGCTTCTTACAGCTGTGATAAACTTTTCATTACGAATTAAGCAAGGTAAACTTTTAAATTTGTAAGAATTTAAAAAACTTGAAATATTTTAATAGTTTATCTATATTAAATATATTAGATACCATATGTAACCAAATGTTTCTCAGAGAGTGCAATTTTCTACGCTGCACAAATTCAGGACTAGTTATAGTTCTTGAATTTGTTCGGAGAATTCTAAAGTTTACTGTGACATAGCTGAAGGCTGGTTGGCTCCATTACTTTATCTGTTTCTCTCAGAGAAATTGAAAATCTGAAAAATTTTAATAAGCTTGTACCTTTTAGTTTGATTTTAATGCAGAGGACATAAAACTATAAACATAAAGCTATAAAGCTATAGTTGAGACCCTTTGTTTTCTAAGTATTACTGGAAAAATGAAGACCTGAAGTGAAAATTTGTGTACTTTCACAGTATCTGTGACACAAATACTTAAATAAATAAATTAAATCATAACAATAATATAGGAGATGACTGTCCAGGTATAGGATATGATCCTATACATTTGTGTCTTCCCAGACACTATAGTTACTACTGGGAAAGCTGAATTGATTGCAACAGAAATCTATCTGACAGTAAGCATTTGCAATGGCAGGCAAAATTATTTAAGAAAAGAGAATATAAAATTAAGAAAGACAGATGGACTCATAAGAGTGAAATACAAATAGTCTGAATCAGGATTGATTTCAACATAATGTGGTGGAGGAATCCCCATTTATTGATCAACTTTAAAGCCCATGCACAGCACTTAAAAAGATAAAGTAAGCAAGGTCAGATAATCAAAGCATTTAAATAGTAAAAACAGCAACAGCCACTGTAGACTGCTAAAATAAATCCATAATACAAATTGCTTTAGCAAAAAGTGGATGAGCAGCTGATCTTCCTATTGAACTTTTATACTGTTCAGTGACCACACTGGGAAAAGGATTGGGAGAAATGCCTTGAAGATCAATATTGAGTGAGATGTAGCAGGGATTCATTCTGAACATGAAAGAATTACGAGAGTAGAGATCTTGAGGAAATGTCATCAAGAAAGGACTGTTCTTTTAAAATATCACACATATTATACAAATGTGACATTAGTTGATATTCTATTATGATCTCTGAGCATTGAAAGCTTATTAAATCAGAAATTTAGTTATTCCAAAACATAAAAATAGGAGAAAGAGAACTAATAATTTTAGTGAAATTACTTCTAAGAATTTAATAACTTCTGTCTTCAAAACAAGGACACTTTTAAACATATTAATTAATATAGTATTCAGTTGAGGCTGGTACTTTCCAGCCATATGTATTTCAAGTTTTTTGCTGAATAGAAATAATAAAGCAGAACATTTTATTGTTTCTTTTTTTTTAATCCCATTGCTTTTTCTGAGTTCAACATGCATCTGTAATTAACATGTTTAATGTAAGTACTATTTCTTCAAATCTGTTCTAAATAGCATTTTCATAGACATTTTTAATGTTTTGTAGAAACTAGAATAATCTATTATTGCAAGTGCTCCAAATTTCAATTCCTCCTAAACGTTTATAGGCTTTTCATTTTAAAAAAGATGTTAAAAATGTGCTATAGGTTTCATTTATACATTATTTTTTCCAGCACTCTTTGAAAAGTATTTATGAGAAAGAAGTACTAGATGTAATACTACTACAGTAGCTCATTGTTTCATATCTGTTGTATTCATTCACAGTTTTATTATATCATTGCATGAGAAATACTGCATTTTCATGGACATATAGCCCCTTTTAAATGTAGAATCCTGCTTTTTTGTTTTTGACTGTAATCTTCCTTTCATTTCAGGTTCACTGCCCTACTTATAAAAAAGATGTTACTGTTAGGAAGTAATAATTCAAGGTTTGAAGGTATTTGTATTTCAAACAATTGAAAAAAGGAGAGTTAAAACTAGAGTATTTCAAGGATATACAAAATCCTTTTTTTTAATATATAAGTAAAGAGAGCATTTGTGTTTTCTTTGAAGGCCTTGTTCGACAAAATATGTTAGAGGAACTGATTCCCAAAATCAGAAAGTTTGTTCACTATAGTAACTATACAGTACACCTTCTTGTAATGAACAATTTGTATACAGATTTAGGAAAAATTAATTAGAATTATATTTGACTTACCACTGGAGGCTGTATAATTATAATTATAATACTAATAACAAAGTTCTACATAAAAAAAATTAGAGCCAGCAAATGAAATAATTGTCATTTTTAAAAATTAAAATTATTAGATTTAACTTATTTAAAATAATGTCCTATGAATAGCCTGAGGAAATCTCTTAGAGAACTTTTGTTAATACTCACAGTACTCTTATTTGCCCAAAAATGCATAGGCACTTATATTAATGTGACATAAAGTATTCAAAACTTTTCTATTTAGGAGTGATCTTTACAGATGCTTATAAACCCAGAAAGCATTTAATGATATGCTTAACTTTGCTTGTATAGCAAACTTCTCTTATATAACTGCATAATTGTGAACTTCAAAATTTAATTTAAGCATATGAATAATCCTGTCCTAATAAATGAGCTTACATTTGTACTCTAGTTATTAAAGACCTTTCAAGACCAAGAGCTATCTAAAATAGTACAGAAATATTATAGCCGTTGTGAGTAGTGTCTTCAAAAAAGTCTACATGGGAACCATGCCAACAATGTGGGACCAGCAAAAGCGAATTGTCAGACTGAGACAACATTTTGTGGAAATGGAGAGAGAGGTGGAGAACTTAAGATTTACACATAGCAATGATGCTCAGATGGTATGCATTCATGTATTTGAAATCCTGTTTGTATTATATTGAGAAATACTGTACATGATTAGTGCATATTTCTGTGAACTTTTAACACTTCAAATGGATTAGAATGTCTTATTTTGATCATATCCATATTGTTCATTGTGATAAGATTAGGTCCTGAGTCATTAAAAAATGTTTGGCCTATTTCCATTACATTCAAGCATGTTTTAAGTAGAAAAATATAGAATACAGTTTTCCATATTGTGCAAATATAACACATGTTTGAGATTAATCAAATCATAGTCACCTCTAATTAACAGCAGGGAGCAATTCCAACATGGGACAGAGCCAGATGACAAAGAATTGAAGCATATATTTAAAAGATGCAGCATACTAAGAAAGGAAAAATAGGTTATGACTGCCTTAAGAATACTGAAAATTTTTTAAACCTGTGGCTTTGTGTGTGTGATTAATACAAACTGACAAGTAGCCTAAGTTTTGTTTTGTGTTGTTTTTTAACTTGGACAAAATTTTTCAAAACCAAACAGTTGTGTAAGTAAATATAAAGTATTCTTTCAAAGTTAATCTTTTTCTCTTCACCCTCCATGATTATTGGATTAAGACAAAAAAAAAAAAAAAAAGGAAGACCTTTGCAACTTCAGATCAGCAGCTTTTGTTACAATTTATGAAAATGTCTTATTTTTACACCAAAATTCTATCATTTACCTTGGTCCTTGCTTAGCACCACAGAAAAGGCAATGATCAAGGAATTGATCAAGGATGTACATTGAGGTAAGTTGTCTGCAGGACTCTCTTCCTCTGTTGTTGCAGTAAGAAGTTGTATAGTTGATGAAAAAGAAAACTCTAGGAAAAAAAATAAAGTGGTCATGTGATGAAGGCAGTTGAATACTGAGCTGGAGAACTAGATATTTTCCTGGCCTCTCCCACAGAGATCAAGCAAGATACTTCATCTAAACTTTTCTAAATATCCAATCTGAGATTCTGCCATCTGATCTGTAACAGACTGAACTTTCCCAAGTACAACTGTAGCCAATGATAATTTGCTTTGAACAGTTAAAGATCTTTACAAAGAAGCATTAACAGAAGTTGTGAGAAAACAAGGTTCAGTTTTGTCCTTTGTCTGACTGGGGATTTGAGCCAAGGTCATCCACACTGCAGGGAAGGACAACAGGGCCTGAGCACATACAAGTTTTTCTGTCTCTCTTTGATTCAATAACTGCTAAAATTGCCTATGAAAAGGGGAAGACTGCAAGAAAGACTGAGCGCGCAGTCCCTCTCAGAATAACATGGAATGATACTGGTTCAAACTGCTTCAAACTAAAAGAGAAATTAATTCCTGTTCTCACATATTCCAAATGAGAATTCTGATAGAAAGCAATTTCACGTTTTATTTTTGCTTTATGTGAGCCTCCTTATCTTCATTTACCCCATGTCCCCAAATCTGTTTGCTTCAACTCTCTATCTGTAAAATGATAATAGAGCTATATTAGAATCATAGAATCATTCAGGTTGGAAAAGACCTCTAAGATCATCGAGTCCAACCGTCATCCCAACACCACCATGCCCACTAAACCATGTCCCTAAGCGCCTCATCTACATGTCTTTTAAATACCTCCAGGGATGGGGACTCAACCACTGCCCTGGGAAGCCTCTTCCAATGTTTAACCACTCTTTCAGTAAAGACATTCTTCCTCATGTCCAATCTAAACCTCCCCTGGCACAACTTGAGGCCATTTCCTCT
>NW_008794595.1:323882-354069 GCF_000699145.1 Aptenodytes forsteri | reverse complement strand
CAGGGGCACGATTACTTCCCTACTCCTGCTGGCCACACTATTTCTGATACAGGCCAGGATGCCATTGGCCTTCTTGGCCGCCTGGGCACACTGCCGGCTCATGTTCAGCTGGCTGTCAACCAGCACCCCCAGGTCCTTTTCCGCCAGGCAGCTTTCCAGCCCCTCTTCCCCAAGCCTGTAGCGCTGCATGGGGTTGTTGTGGCCGAAGTGCAGGACCCGGCACTTGGCCTTGTTGAACCTCATACCGTTGGCCTCGGCCCATTGATCCAGCCTGTCCAGGTCCCTCTGCAGAGCCTTCCTACCCTCAAGCAGATCCACACTCCCACCCAACTTGGTGTCGTCTGCAAACTTACTGAGGGTGCACTCGATCCCCTCATCCAGATCATTGATAAAGATATTGAACAAGAGCGGCCCCAAATATTGATATTCTCACATCATGGGATGCTGATATTTATGAAACAGTCAGACACCATTGTGCTGAAAATCAGTGCCTATATTTATACTTTCTTTTTAGTTGTGTCAGCATGTGAGCCCTGTTTCTCAGTTCAAATTGTGTAAGCTGGTGCATATTGACATTGTCTATAGGGTGCAGATTCAGGATCTGCCACTGAATGGACCAGAAGTTTGTTTCAGGATCTTGTTTTGGACTTAAATCGTTTGTGCAGTGTGCATGATCAGGGAATTTAAAAAAAAAATATGTGTGAATTAATTTGAAGTTTTTGGAAACTCATGTAGAGAAGTTTATGAGCCAAGGATATTTTTTTATTCAGATCAGCACTTGAATATTGTACTTTGAACACTGGAAGATAAATGCTAAGAAATCAAAATTCTGAACTATTTGCCCCCTAAGCGATAAAAGTCATCATATAAGCTGGATGTTTAAAGGAAGTGATAATATCAAGTGATAAAGCTATGAATATGCAAATATGCATACATAGGTTGGGCAGAAATTAAGATACCTGGCATCCTTAATTCTGCTGTATTGTGGATGCTGAATATTTGTTTTTGCCACACTGATTTTTTTTTAAAGTAAAATCAGCATCAGAGCCTGCACCCAAGTCAAATATATTTCAGGAGGTACCCAGCCTAAACAGAAAAATTGGATTTACCTCTTTCATATGGATACTTTTCAAAAGGAGCAGCTGTGAAGGGATTCCTTGCTTGGTGTGGTGTATTGTCTGATTTGACGAGGTCAGACAGAGATTTGGCAAGCAGACACATTCTCTAGCAGGGAAGTAATTTTTGTGATTTTTGGCCACCTTATGCCAAGCAAGCTAATGTGTGCTAAAATCACATAGGTCCGTCTGAAAAATTCTCTTAATTTTGTATTTCCAAGGCAGCAAAAAGACAGGATAAGTAAGAGCCCTAGCAAGGCACTACCCTTCTCCAAGACATCAGAACTTTTCAACAGAATGGATATAAAACTTTTAAGGTAAATGATCTCTCTCTCTCTGCATACACACTCTCACATATATATGCTAGTATCATTCTTAGAAATAACCATATTATTTTTGTTCGCACTTTCCAAGATAATTTGGCCTTGAGCAAAAACTCAGCAAGACAAGTTTCAATCCATACAGATGAAGTTGGGCAAAGCTCTAGGCAACTGAAAACCGTGTCTAATAATGGAAAACTTTATGATAGGCAGCAGAATGGTATACCACTATAATAACATCCTGCCAATAGATGAAGATAGAACAACTGAATTTCCTGATGACATCATCTTGCTGAAACTCTTGAGAGTATGCAAAGGCTTTTTGGCTCATAGACATCAAATGAAACTCTGAAAATAACAAATCCTAATGAAAGAAACTTAACCTTGACATAAACTTAATACTGCCTAGCCTATAATTTTCAGAGCTGTATTGTATGTTAGTCCTTTAAGGATAAATGTCAGCAATATCATGCAAAAATTCAAAAGAATTTTTTAAAGTAATGAAAACTTCTTGTTCTTTTTCTTGAAGTCTTTCAAAGTTGTACTCAGAGATTTATAAGGAATGGACTTTAAATTGTCATCTGTTGTTATCATCAGTAAAAGTTATAACAGCCAGCACCTTCTAAAACCAAGAGGAGGCTTAAGAGGAGGCCATGGTTCTGTTTGATTTAAGTTTTGATTTTAAGTTAATTGATTTACATTCATTTGGGGTTCCCTTTAAGATGGATATTTCAGTTGTCAGAGCTCATAGTGGCAATATATGTTCTTTTTCTAGGTCCAGTAACCCCTGGGATTACATCAGGGCCCTTCTTAAGGCCTCTAAAAGACCTTTAGGCCTCCAAAAAACATTAGAATGTTTTGAAGTAGAAACTTTTGTAATAGGACATGACAATATTAAGTCCATCCTTGTCATTATAGATTTCTCACCAGACTTGAATGTTCTGTGGTAGACAGTGTTGTTGACTACTGTTAATAGTAGTCCCTTCAGTTCCTACCAAGTATGAATGGAATTTGTCTGAGTGGCTTTGGGTTTTTTGTTTGCAGCTACGAAGCAAAATTTGATCAGTGGATCTTACAGCCAAAGAATTTCTTATGCAAGGTTGTAAGATTTGCCATTTTAAATCTAACCAAAGGTCTATTTAGCCAAATAATCTGTCAGATAAATCTCTAAATGGAAAAATACCTTTTTTTTAGAATTTCAGTTGGTTTTTTTCCTCACTTTTGACTATGGTTGACCATTATTACCACAATGTTCATCCATCACTTACCATTTTGGATGAGAACTCCTTTCATCTGTAACTGTCTCCCTAACTAACTATTAACACTTGGCTTACAGAAATGTCAGCTCCCCATGGAGCAATAAATCCACATAACAGTAAATTTTCTGGTTTTTTCATTCTTAGCAAAAACCAGTAGTTCATCGTCTTGCCTTTGCCTGTTGCCAGATTTAAGTATAATTATCAGAAGTTTGCTGGTAGCAGTGACTCACTGAGAAATAATAAAGAATTTACATTTACTTCCCAAGGACTGATAGGGGATGCTGATCACAACAGCCCACAGTCAGTTCCTCACGTATTCTCCTACTTCACCGGAAGCATTTTTCCTATGGACTGCTCACCCTTCCCATCTCTCTAATATGTTTTGCTGAAAAAGCTATCAAGTGCGACTATTATTTTAATTGGAGGTATCTTGTTGATCTGCCAGATGTTAGCTGTTTTTTTCCTCATCCTCTTGTTTCAGTGCTTCTAAAAGTTGGTCTGTGCACTATGATAATTTGACAACTGTTTCCTCACTGAGATTTACATCTAGTATTTCTTGGCATTCATGGAACACAAGTTTGATTATCTATTTGCTACTCAACCTATAAATTTCTGACATTTCCTGTTTGTGTGACAATTGCATCACTGCACAGCGTAAGCAATATTTGCTATAGTAGCTAAATCTACTTTCACCTTGTTTCATAAGGGGAAATACATACAGGCAGACCACATCAGATGTTTAGCAGAAGTGGCTTAGCATTTTCATATGCTCAGTGATACTGTGATTGCTTAGATTCTACAAGACATACAGTCATGGTAGAGGACTAAGTAGTAAAGCTAAGTCCAGAAAGGGAAAGGTAGCCTAGAGAAATCATTAGACAATACCCTTTCTGATACTTAGGCTAACTTTGTAACAAAACTATATTTTGTCATGTGGCTGTTGACTCTGTGATATTTGGAGATAAACAAATGTCTAACTTGACAAAATTTTCTTGCATTTCTGGAGAGAGTCTTTGGAAGGCTGATCACCAGGCAGTTGCCAGTGAGTAATGAAGAATATGAAATACTTAAAAATTTTAAATTTTCTTGCATTTCTGGAGAGAGTCTTTGGAAGGCTGATCACCAGGCAGTGAGTAATGGAAATACTTGTTTTCTTTATAAGTGCTCCTTTAAGAAGCTTTTTCCCATATAGATCCCACAACTATTCTCTCATTCCCATGCACCTGATGTTTTTCTGTATAAGGGACTCTGAGGAGGATCTGGGTACTCTGAAGAGTGAGGTGGGTTTGTATAAAGACACATAAGGTGCTAGTTAAATGATCCTGAGTTTGCATATAGGGGATGCACACTCCAACACTGATACCTATGAAATTAGAAATGTGTCAGGGAACTCACCTTAGTTATACGATAGGCAACTGTTTCTGCTGGTTTATTTGCTTAAGAGCTCTTAAGTATTTCTTTTCCAATTGCATTTTTAAAAACTGTGCTAGAACAATATGTAGGAAGGCAAATAACAATTTGGGAAGTTTATCATAACATATATTCATCAATTTTTACAGAGTAATTAAAAATATTTACTCATACACCTAATATTTGTTTGTCTTTTACCACCAGTCTATTTTGTCACTGTAAGAAGAGGAACACAGTGACTGCCTGGTCTCTGAGTAAGATACATCTTTATTATTAAAATAGTCCAAGAAGTGGGAAGGACATATCTCTTCCAGAGGAAGTATTGAGATATTTTATCTAATTCTGCTGTCACTTTTTGCTTGGACACAATAAGAAATTGATGATGACCTCTACTTTAAGGAAGTGGTAAGCCTTCACACTTGTGGGAAAAAAATTTTTGGAGATTATTTTGAAGTACTCTTTGCCAGAAAAGAAGCTGATCAGAAATCTGAGATGAGCACACAGTTTGTCAGGAAAAGTACAGAAGTTCATCTGTGTTAAGTTACAACCTTACGGAATCCAACCCAAAGTTTGAAAATTTATGGCATGCTGTTTGCCTGTAGATTTAACTGACATAACACTATTTTGTTACGGAAGCTAACCAGTGTCATCTAGATGAGTTGGGACCTGGGGACTTATTCAGTTGGGACTTATTTCTAAAGAAACTCCCTAGAATTATGGGAACTGTAAGTTCAATCTGAATTACTTGTCTTTGAGTTTCTTCTTCTTCTTCAGATCCTTAATGCCCTCTGTACTGGGCAAAAAAGAATATGGTTTTCTACAACAGGCCATCCATGATGAATTTTATGGTCATCTGGACCTGCTTATCTTGCTTACATGGGCTGCAAGACTGTTTAGGTAGAGAAGTAGAAGTATCTTTTGTTAGTGCCGAAGTGGATGACTTCATGTCTTGTTCTTGTACTATGTAAAGTCAACAGAAATTGGGGATAAAGAAAAAAATAATTTTCTAAATCTATGAACTCAAGGTACTATGAAAGAAGCACCTTTCCATGGAAACCTTAAAAAAAAATTGTTTTATTTAGCTATGATTTTTTATGGGAAAAACAAGAGCTATTTATAATCCAGATCAACTGATAGTGCACATCAACACTCCTAATTATTAAATACACTTTCCAGATCACATGACACATAAATATACAGTATACAAAAAGCTGGAAAAATCTCTTTCTTACTACTGCTGGCAAAGGGATTGGCATCATCCCATTTTGAATTTGTACAACTTAGTGTGCTGAAATATCTAAAAATGTGAATTTTTAAAAGTTTATAATTGTTATTCTACTCAGGCCTACTTTCAGAAACTCTTCAAAAAAGCAACAAATTAATCTTTAAAGCCCTCACTCCTAGAAATATCTCTGTCTGCCCAATATGTAGTGTTAATAATTTATAAGTTCTAGTAATGTGTAAAGACATACAACATTAGTACAAAAACTTAAAAAGAAAAACACTTACATGAAGTATTATTTTGATTTAGGAAACAGTAAACTGTGACAGAGTTGCAATAATATTCTAGAAAATACCATTTGCACTTATCTTTTGTTCATGAAAATAAAGTTCTAATGCTTCATGACTTTATGTGACACTTCTATAGAACTTCACAATTACCTTCAGTTTGGACTGAGACAAGTAGTTGCATTATTTAATTCCTAATGATATTCCTGGATGAAAAAAAATCTACAAATTTTAAGAAATGCATGAATAATAGTTGTGGTGATAACAACATCTAACTCTTATCTAGTGCTTTATATTCAGATATTTCATATTTTGCTAAGGATGTGTAATTTAATTTAAATTTTAAAAAATGCTAGGTTTTCATATATATACGTGTGTATTTATATATGTATTTTGGGGGCATAAAATGGATTTTTACAGATAAGGATTTTGGAGCACAGGATAGTGAAGTGTCTTGTCTTAGGTATCAGCAAAGACAAGAAAATGAAGACCATTTGAATAAAGGGATGTGAAGAAGACCAAGTTATAACGGAAAGCAAATGAGCACGTGAACTCACAGGAGCCAGCTACTCTACAGCAACTCTCTCTGTGTAGACTGAGAGTCTATGGGAAAACAATGCAATGACTTTTTTTGTTTTTCTTTCAGTGAAAAAGGGAATAGGCTACCTTGTGTTTACTGAGGGGAAAAAAATGCACACACTCTGACAATATTTGCATTCTGTCTTACTCCACAGTAATTTTCTTGCCTGCTCTGGAGATTTGGGTTAAATTCATTTTCTTTTGATAAGGACAAGTAAACTGCAAGAAAACTAGTTGTCTCTGCCTCCCCCTCTTGCATGTGTATTTATAGAGAGGAATGCCTGTTTGTTTGTTTGTTTGTTTATTTTTACTTTTAACTTGACACACCTGTGTAAAAAATAATGTAGTATCACTCATAATTTTCTTTCCTGTAATTAATAAGCAGGGATGAAAGGGATTGAGATCAGTGGAACAATATAATAAAATGTTTGTTTAAATTGGATACTTCTAGAAAAAGAAATAAAGATTTGGCAGGAATGAAAGTTTTTCCATCTAAATTATACCATATAATCTAAACTGTTTTTAAGCTTAAAAAGCATGAAAATCACATAGCAAAACTGGAAGAAGAGATTGGCCAGACAGAGGAAAAACACTGCCATGTACAGAAGGAGCTTTTAGAAGAGCACTCTCAGCTCAAAATTCTCCAGATGGACTGTGGTGCAGGGGAAAAACTGATAAAATACCACAGTACTCAGGTAATAGCCTTGGTGCAGCGTATGAAATTGAAGCTTAGTATTGGAAGTAATATAAGTGAATGTTCTTAGATGATTTTCCTACTGGATAAGGAAATATGATTTAAATAACATTAGCTATAAAATTCACTTTCATCACAAACATGAGACATATTGCTGAAAATATTTAGTCAATATAAAAGAACATCCCTTCTTTTTAAGCTCTTGTGGGTGGGATTCATCTTGTCTAACTTTAGGTGTCTACAGTCTGGGTAGGAAGATATGAGGTAGGTGTCTAAGTTCCCATTATGGTCATTGGAGACATAATCAATTCAGTGAGTGGAATCAAGGGCTGAATAAACACTGAGCTGATCAAGTATTAAAGTCTGTTTTCAGATGAGCTGAAAATCTCTCCAGGCGACTGTACGACCAGATCTCCACTCAATGTAATGGAAGTATAGGTATGCAGTCACACATAATCATCTAAATGCAGATGTCCAAATTTAGATGAGAACAATCTGATCTGATGAGTTACCTTTTCTCAGCAATTCATTAAATGATACAGAATTATTTTATTTATTTATCTATTTTTGTTACTAATAAATGTACTAAATATTTCACAGGCATAAATACTGGCCATTGCTCTGAACAACATCCGATATATAATGACAAGGTTTTAAAAGGGAATGATTTATGGCAGAGAGAAAAAAAGTTAAAATAATATATGATTTTCCCTGTGTCTGAGTCTTTTGTTGTTTATATTTAAGGTGATTTGTTCTTTTGGAGTTTGGGTTTGTTTGTTAGTTGGTTTTTTTTAATAGAAAAAGATGAGAGACTGTGCATAGATGAGAAAGTGGGAAAAAAAAAAGAATTAGTAGAATGACTAATACCCTTTTTCCACCTTACTGTTACCAGAAGAGACTAATGGAGATGGATTACTTGCTGTATTATTCCACTACAGTAGTGTATTAATTCTGGAGCATGACTGAGCCTTGAACAGAAAGAATATAATAAAGTTTATTCAACTGAAATTTTTTGCTACCTGTGGGCTGTATGGCAGCAAAGTGTTTCCATTGAAAACATTTAAATATTTGGGAGCGGTGGGGAGGAAGATCCTTGCTGAAGAAAACAAACAAGTTGTAGTTTGTCCAGGTTTTGTTGCATGTAAGTTCTCTGCAAATATTAGTTGAAGAAATACTACACAAAATTTGGATTAAATTTTTCACTTTTATGATACGTTTTGCATTTCCAGTATTTTTGACATATAATGTCATTAAGGTATAAAAAAAAAAAAATTAAAAATAGAGTAAGTTGCTAGTCATTTGCTTGAATAAGTATTTTTTTAATAAGGTGATTTGAGAGTATAGAAAGATTTAATGTAAAGATAAATACGCAGTGAAAATCTAATCAAGCAATTGAAATAGTTACTCATGATAAAGGTAGGGTTATCAATGTATCATAACACAAATTGCTTTATGAATATTGATTGTCCCCTGGTAGAGGCAAATCGCTACTGGGAGCAACCGGTTCCATTAAGTTTCTGAATTAGTCAGTTCCCAAGCTAAGTAACTTGGGAAGGTACACTGAAGGTTTCATCTTTCTGAAGACTCTATTTATTACCTTTACTTATGTAAAGAGTTCATTAGAAAGAATTTTACATTGAAATATGGTAACTTTTTAGCCTCCTTTAATGCAGTCACGCAAGTCTTTAACTACCAGACATAAAACTGCTTAATTCTGCAGATATTAATGGTTTCATATGTCATAAAGCCAGAAGAAACACTGTAATTGAGTCTCATATGTGGCACAAAGCAGGCCACAGGACTTCAGTGAATTAAGTAGTACCTCGTGTCTAAGTGAATGTGATTGAAATGGAGTGTATTAGAGTATACTTTTTTTTAATACATTCTTGACTTTAAATACTCAGTGTTACAGAATTCATGACAGTCCTTCATAGGTTGTCTCAATAAATCTAGCTTTTGAAAACATGCAGCATGTTGATTCTGTATCATTTTAGCCTCTTACTCAAAATGTCATATGAAGCCTAATACAGAACAAAAGTATTTTATTTTATCATCTTTATCAATAATATTTGAAATCTCATAAAACTAATACAGTAGGACAAGATGTGTTAACAGAACATCCACAGTAATTTGTATTAATTTTATTAATGTACATTTGCTCTTTGTAACTACAGTTAATGCAAATTAGTGTGGATTTATAACATCAGCTCTTCTGATAGTTTGACTGGAATAGATGAGTAACTGCCAGGGCAGAATTGTTTGAATCACATGGTTAAACCCTAAAAAGTGTTAGCAGAGAATCAGTAGAGCATTAGAGCATTATTTTCTACTTTTTTAAAAACCTTTCAAGGTTTCCAAGACCACACAACCTAAAAATGGTCTACAAATTTTTTCTAATAATGCTTCAAAAATTCTTAGGTATGCTCTACCTGGTCAAGTTAAAATATATCTATACCTCTGTGGTGACAATCACTTTTATCCTAAGCCAAGATACTGTGTATTCCATTGTTACTTTTGATTTCTTTAATTTCTTTCTTTTTTGGGGGGGAGGGAGCATGATCTATATAATGTTATTGAACAAATTAGAGAGAATATCATATTTTTATATTCAAATACTTTGCATGAATTGCATCCCATTCTTTCATTTTTGTGAGATTTCTTCTCTTAAGATACATTTTGTCTATGTATGCACATTTGCAAATGAGTGTGTGCACACAAATCAATGCCCAGGAGTATGTCTATATGCAAGTTGTCATGTAAAGTTTAGAAAAAGTTTAGGGCATGTTTGCACCTCAAAAATATGACTTTTTCAAGACTCTTTTTGCAAGAAGAATAATTCATTTTTAATTTTGTAATTAATTCCTACTCGTGTGTCTTACATTGATATCCAAAATAGAAATCATCAACATTTTTAATTTTTTTTTTTATTTAGTATTGCTTATCTGGGGGTGTGTGTTATTTATATTTTTTCAAGTTAAGGAATACTGTGGTAAGCATAGCTTAACAGCTCCAATACACCAATTTTCTCTGAAGTCTCTGAGGAAAACTCAGATTTTTTCCTCCGAGTCTAGTTTTCAAAACCATGTTTTGAAAGTCTTCACAAAGTTAATTTTAGATGTTTAGAAGTCTGGTAACCCAAAATGGCTTAACTGACCTTGGTTCAGATTTTGTTTATCATATTTTTGAGAACATTGTTCCATTAGTGATTTAGAAGTCAGCAGGATTATGATATCAAATGTTTCTCATTAGATCAAATTACTCCAACGGCTAGTTTGTTTGTTTGTTGGTTTGTTTGTGACAACACTGATTAACTGGTATAGTGATTGCTAGAATAGAATTTCATAGTGTTAGTATTCCATCTTAACTTACAAGTAATTTTCTATCAATAGTGTTATCAGTAAGCCTCTTTGTGTATGTGTTATGGACTAGATCTGTCTAAAATAGGCAATATGTATCAGATGATCCTTTTGATTTTGTTTCCCTTGAGCAAATAGCAGCTGTCGAAGGTGAAAAAATGCTTTCCTTTTCTAATGGAATTTCTTTTCATTTCTCCCATTGTCATGGTTTTACAAGTGAGCAATTTCACATTTTATTACAAAATAGGTCGAGTCAGGTGCCTAGAAGATGGGGAGAATAGCATACTCCATTTCCCTGCGGCATATATTAAATTTTTAAGAGCATATTTGCCTGGGCTTCTGCTGGATTTAGTCAAACTTTAGCTGACAGATAAGTAATCATTGTATAAATATTTTTTTGCTGTACTGAAGTTTAACCTCTCTTTATTCAGAGTTCATGATTTCTGCACTTTTGCATATAGTAGAGTGTTTGTTGTTAGCAACCAAGATATTAAAAACCATACTGTAAATGAGAAAAGTCAAATAAAGAGCTAAAATTTCAGAGTGAAAAAACAGGACATTGATTTACATATTGTTTTAATACAGAGCAAGACAATACCTAATAAAAAAGTTTCATTTGTTTTCTTGTTGCTATTTACTGTTGTTATTGCTCTATCAATAGCTATTATATTGTCATCTTTTTGTTGCTATAGGACCATATGTTTTAAGCATCTTCTAACAACTCTAGCTTTTTCAAGTATAGATTTATCTTTTGAAAGGATAGTATAACTTAGTTACACCAGTAAGCTGACTGTTGGTTGAAATGCATTCAAGTAGAGGTGATATTAATATCTGTACAAAGTGGAATTAAAGGTACATTGTCCACATTTGCTTCATTGCATCCCTAATATTGTTGGAAAATAGGGACTAATAAAGACACTTCTGAGTGAGTGCCAAAAAAAGAAAAATATAGGTGTTTCAAAAAATGAGTCCAAAGAGTCTGAGATTCTTGTCTATGAAGACTCTTTCTTTCATTTCTCTTTATTATTCTTTAATCAGGACTATTGCGTGTAAGTCATGTGAGACCATTCTCCAAAATGCATGCCAGTGAATAATTTATTCCTAATTTGGTCTAATCTCAGGAGACATTCAAGGCACCCACATGAGAGATACTACTTAGTAGTAAACTGAATGAAGGATTTAAGTATTTGTGTGTGTGGTGCTGCTCTACCATTTCTGCTTATGTAACATTTCAGTTTGCATATCTAAAATACTTTAGAAATTACTGTTTTCTTTTACTTTATTTTTCTCTTTGTTCCTCAATTGTTCTTTTATTTTCCAGGTTAATTTAAGGAATTCTGTAGAGACCTACATGCAAATTCCTTGCCTCGAAATGAAAATATCTAGAATTATAGCCATTATGTACTTACACAGCCACCTGACATGCTATGTACTGTATCCACTCTATAACGATTTATGCTTATCTAAATTGGGATGTAGAATAGTTGATGTCTTTTATGATACATCACTTCATGACTCTTATCTTCTAGGTCAAATTCTGTAGAGACCTACATGCAAATTCCTTGCCTCGAAATGAAAATATCTAGAATTATAGCCATTATGTACTTACACAGCCACCTGACATGCTATGTACTGTATCCACTCTATAACGATTTATGCTTATCTAAATTGGGATGTAGAATAGTTGATGTCTTTTATGATACATCACTTCATGACTCTTATCTTCTAGGTTAAATATAATTGAAGAAATATCTTAGACTTGCTAAATTGCCTTTGCACCACACAAGGTAACTATGTAATGAAGCAATGTTAATTTAGAGAGAATGTTAAGATATGAGAGGAATTCTAGTCTGTTCATATAGAGAAACTACTTTGAAATAAGTAATACCCTACATCTTACAAAACTTGGGAGGGAAACCATGTAGCGTAGTACCTTCTTCCCTCTTTTTATGTCAGTGTGTAGACATAATTTCTGTTTCACTTTACTTATATGTTTAGTAAAGATCACACTCTGGCAAGGTTACAGCTCCTGGAGCTGTTCCACAACCATTGTGAAAATTAAAGAATTGAAATATACAATTTCTATTTCACTTTTTATCATATATATTAAATATACATATAGATGGTGGCCAGTTAATATTTAATAGAAGGGGAAAAGCCTAAATGTTCAAACATTATCCATATACCTGATTTTTTATTTCCTTTCTTTGAAGATATTTCCCAATAAAATATACAGTGAGTTTGACAAAGTCTTTCCCATTTTGTGCCTTTATTGTTTGGGGGGAATATTAGGTCATGCTGGCAGATGGGGAAGAATAGAAGATGAGAAAATATTCTACATTGAGAAAACATTGTGATTTCATGCAATGTTTGGTGATGGAGAGAGAAACCAAAGCTTGTCTAGCTCAGTGCATTCAGACTAGATTTAGGAAAAGATCTTTAAAAAGAGAAATCAAAATAATCATGTGTATGTATACATATAATGTTAATGTACCTGTGCTGCAGAAGAAAAAAAATATAGTTTATTAGTATTCACATTTGACGTCCAAGATATGTTGAAATTACTAAAATATGTGATTTAATTAGCAGGAGAGAAGGAAATGTCACATAGTGATATTCAAGCACCTTTAGATATCCATAAGCAACTGCAAATTTAAGATACAAGGTCAGAAATTACAGACTGTGACCTCACGTGTATTTTGGTGTGGAGAATCTGTTTACTCATCAAGTAATGAGTAAATGGACCTCCTACAGGAAGATCAGATAATAGTCACTAAGATTTGCTGCATGTAATGATTCAATTTTTTTCTTCAAAGGTTTTTGTTCAAAGGTTGAGTTTTATGAAAAAATATTAACAAGGCTGCAAGGGGTCATTATTTTATATATAGCACTAAGAATCTGGAATTCCTTCAGAAAGGAATATTCAGGATTTAAAAGGGCATATGTTTATGGGAAGGTAACCGCAAGTATATGTTGACAAGGTAATACTTTGTTTCATCATACAGCACTGTGTAATCTTTTCCATAGAAAGCATTGCATATAGTTACAAATCAAAATATTTTTAAAAAGCTTAATTACCACTACTTGCTGTGTATTGTAGTATAAATAACAATTAGGAAAAAGGAGGAAAACCTATAAGGTGTCATATCACTGTTGACACTTTATAAATATTTGAGGTATGGACAGTAGAAGATGATTAGATGTTTGGTAAAATAAAAAGTTCTGATTTCTTTGGTTCAAAATCCATTTTCATTGAATGCCCAGCAATTCTAGTGTCTTTTTTTCTCAATAATTTCTATGTTTTCTTCTCTCCTTATTCATGTTCTTTTCTCATTTTTCTCTTTTAAAACAACTTGTGACATTTTCTATTATTTCATTAGTTAGTTTTAGATTTCCAGTGGTTCCAACTTTCCCAGTTCCAACTCCCTCCCATCATTCTGCTTAGTGTGTCAGGCTGAAATTGCTCTGAGGGGTCAAGGCACGTGTGCTACCAGGACAGAGTATCCTGGAGAGGTGTTAAGAAGTTTGGACTGTTGTTCCCATTCTGAATATGTTGTGTATATTTTGATTGTCCTTGTAGTCATCCACATTAAATGACAGTGTGAAAGCAGGGACCTTTCTTTTTACTGAACCATTCACAATTTTGCCTACCAAGTTTAGCAGGCAAAAATCATGCTTCAAAATAAATTCAAAGTTTTATGGCAGGTAGGTCTGAAGGCCGTAAGATTTCTTCACTTACACGAACAGTTTTCTGGAACAACTGGTCAAGGACAAGGCCTTCTCACTGCTTCTGAATCAGTAGGAACAAGAACTATTCATGTTTCTCAAGAGGTTCATAAAGATAACTATACTATATTATCATGTTCTACACTATACCAATAGTTTAATTACAGATTTGCAGCAAACATTTGTCCTTTCTTCAACACCTTTAATCAGTTTAATTTCTCGGTTCTGTTTTCTGTGCTGTACTTCCCTCCATATAGTTGTTTCTCTCCAAATCTTTCCTTCTTTAAATTTTTCCTGGACTTCCTTACTTCATCAGGTCTGCTCTGGATGTGCACTGTGCTGAGTATTTGACAACTTATCTGAAGATATGGCAGTATTAAAGTGTAATAGAGAGAGATGAGTTAAATTTTAACTAGATTACTCCATTTTTAACTGCAGCCTATACGGAGCATTTTCAGGTCAGCAGCAGCTGTAAATCATACACACACCCCCAAAAAAAAGAAAAAAAAAGTGTGGGGGGAAAGCTCTTTCATTGTACTTTGTATTTCAACAGCTATCCTGTGACTGGAACCTGAACAAATTGATTTCAAACTTAAAAAAGTATCCACCGGTGCTACACTAGAGTCATCCTTTTATCTGTAATGTTGATGAACCTAAAATTTAATGTTATGAATTCTCTGCTTCAAGAAAGTTTGGTTGTTAGGCTGATGTCTCACATCTGTGCAAAGAAAATGGTTTCACCACCTGCTACATCTCTGTAAGTAAGGGAAGAGATGTCTGGTTTTCTGTAGTAAGCAAAGATGCCGAAATTTCTGCACATTAACATAACCTTTGTTCTTTTCTTCTCAAGCTCAACTTCTTGCTGTGCACATATAAATTTTATCTCCTCTTCTTTACTTAGCAGTAGAATGCTCAGCTGTAGACTTCTGTGTGACAATGAATCAACTGGTTGTATACTCCATTCCCATAACAGAAATAAGGGCACTGGGGACCATATGACACAAAAAAAATTTCAGAGGCCTTCCAAGTGTCACTATAGATAAGTTTCTACATAGCTTTTGGACTCTACATTTAAAGTGAGTGGAAAAAGTTTGCTACTGATGTTGACTCTTCCACATTAGAGGAAAGTACTATGTATGTTTGACATAATTCTAATAATAGAAAAGTTTATTTCTTCTTGCTGTTATTGGAAATCGTTTCCACTCTTTCATTTGTGTGACACTTATAGAGCATATTTTATGTTTATCTTAAATTACTTTCAGAGGAAAAAGGTGAGCTATTTGCTTTGTTTCAGGTTTTGATATTTGAGTGTTCAAGAAAACAAGGAACCATGAGCAGAATAATTTACTTTATTCCTATCTCCAAAATGCCAGCTGCTTTTTTCAAAATTTTTTATTACTTTTCCCTGTGATTATGTGTTCATTACTAAAGAAAATATGTTTAAAATTGCTAAATCTAATTACAGAAACATTTTGCAAACATACTTTAAGCATCAAAAAACTTTCCAATGACATTCTGATATTTTTATATTGGTTATTCTTTTGTTTTTACTTTACATACCTCAAGACAAACATGATAGTACTACTTCAGATAATGTAAAAAAAAAAATCCCAAAATTCGTAGTGAAGGTTTACTGAAAACTCTGTGCATCCTTTTGTATGAACACAAAATGTCCACCCGCTTTTCAACATGGCCAGCAAGACCATGGTATTGTTAAAGACTGATATGTTCTCCATATATAAAACAATTATATATCAACAGTATTTATTAAATATAGTACTACAAAGTGTGTATATATATGTGTATTTATGTATTTCTAGTTCTATTGTTTCTATCTGCTCATTAGATAGACGGTCTTAAGGTCATTCAGACATAAGACCTGAGCAGGTTGTCCCACTACCCTGACCAAATAAAGTAGTACACTTTGCTCTTCCTGTAGTCTCTGGTTCTTTTCCAGTTTCCATTACCAGTCAAAGTTTACTTCAAAATAAATGACTAGAGCTGGCAACTTTTTCTTGGTGTAGTATTATCTTTAGGTTTACACTTGATCTAGTCTCATAATTTTCTGTTTGTGCAAAATGGTAATGATTTGAAAGATGGAGGCAGTATAAAATTTGCCTCTTTCCACACATCTGCAAGTATGAAATGAGACTTTGAACTGGGTCTGGCTAGAATGGAGTTAGCTTTCTTCATAGCAGCCCATATGGTGCTGTGCTTTGCATTTGTGGCTAAAAGTGTTGATAACATACCAAACCTTTATCTATTGCTGAACAGTGCTTGCGTAGCGTCAAGGCTTTCTCCCTCCACCTCATGCCCCATCAAAATAAGTAGGCTAGGGGTGGGCAAGAGATTGGAAGGGGACATAGTTGAGACAGATGACCCAAACTGACCGAAGGGATATTCCATACTGTATGCTGTCATGCTCAGCAATAAAAAGCTCAGGGAAAGGAGTAGGAAGAGGGGAGGTTCATGGTTGTGGTCTTTGTCTTCCCAAGCAACTGTTATGCATGCTGAGGCCCTGTTTCCAGGAAGTAGCTGGACATCTGCCTACTCATGGGAAGCACTGAAAGAATTCCTTTTATTACTTTTTCTGCTTTGGTTTCTCGTGCAACTTTTGCTTTCCTTATTAAACTGTCATTATGTCGATCCACGAGCCTTCTTGCCTTCCTTTTATTTTGTCCCCATCCTGTAGAAGATGGGATTGAGCAAGGGGCAAGGGTGGGTGCTGGCTGGGATCAACCCACCACAGACTTTAAATGGGCAGACAGTGAGACTGCATGTATGTAGATACACACATACATATATGTATAAATGGATTGGTGTTGAGTTCTGTTTATTAAACACAGTTTTTGCAAAGGGTTGCCATTGGTATAGCGTGAAGCAAATCATATCACAAATTAAAATACATAGAAATGAGAACACATTTTTTCCATCTAGAGAAAAAAAACAATAAAAATATTTACAGACCTCACTTCTCTGCATGAAAAATCCATGACCTAAAAAGGGTACTTGTTCACACTGTGGTTATGAGGCTTAGATCAACATCTTTTAAGTAGCTAAAGAATATCCCACATCTTTTGGAAATAGTAATCCAATGGAAGTTTCCTATGGGGGATATCTTAAAACCAGAGGTAGGAGATTAACAAATTAAACAAATCAGAAAAGACTGAAAAGACCAGACCACACACTCTCTAACCATCAGTAAAACTCTGAAAGCATACGTATATCTTAAAATATTTATGCACATATACATGTATTTACTACACTACCAAAAATGTTTCTATTGCATTTGTTCTTTTGGGTTAATAAAATGGAAATTTGGAGGAGAGGTGAAACCCATATGACATATCTGTCAAAATATTCATTACAAACAAAACTCTTCACAATTTTTAACAGTAGATGTTATTTTATGCACATGTTTTGATGTCAGCATGATTATCTCTCTGTCATTCCTGGTTTGTAAGTACTCTTCTTGCTTAATTTGACAGCATTCATTCTCCTTCTCTAACTTTTTAAATGTGTATTTCTTCAGAAAAGCTAGTATTCTGTTGTCAAGTATATTTTTACTGTAGTAAGTAAATCATCACTGACCTTTTCTAGATTGCTTGCAATGTCCCTTATTTGACATGATTAACACTGTACTATGTATTGATCATCTTTTATTTCATTGTAGCAATTAAGTACTAGATGATAATTAAAGTGCAGTTTATGCTGTAAATGTCATTTTTCTCCCACACTTTTATTCCTGATGCATACTTTTTTTCCATTTTTTTTGTTTTTTCCCCACTCCAATCTCTTCATTGTTTTTTGGAATTAAGAAGTCATTAATAAAGGAGGTGAGAGAAAGAAATATGAAAATTGTTAAATTTGATCTGAATAAGATCCATAAGATGTCCCCTGTGTATGAGTTGCTTAACTGAAAAGCTAGCACAGAAAATATCTCTGATATTTTCCCAGTGTTTTAGTTTGGGACATTATACCTTAAAGTTATACCACGCTGAAAAGTACAAAGTTGGACTGAATAGTTACTTTTCAAAGGAAAATGTCTACACATTTAGATGCATGATAGATCATGATTAGAATTTCGAATTTAATTGAGTCAGGGTACAAAACCAGTAATGAACAAATGTGATACCATATATTAAAAAGAAAACGCAGTCAAACATTTTTTTTAGCTTGGGCAAACACATTTTTGAGTTTTATTTGACAAAATGGCTCAGCACAGCTTAAAGCAGTATGAAAGGAGTTCTGAAATGGCACCTGCCTACTTATCCATTTGTAATATTGACGGAACATAGATTTGTAGTATGCAGAGTTGACAATTTCCAACCGGATGTTGAAGCACTGATCTACATGACAGGAATGGTGATCATTAGTTGCCATGCTTGAAAAGGATGTGGACAGATTCAATGTGGTTAGGTGCAATCAGTCCTGAAATTAATGCATAAATGGAAGAGACACTTTTTCATTATTGCCTACTTTGGGCGAAACAGTGGGTGCAGTACTGTCAGAGTTCAGACTGATAGATATTGATACAAATCATTTTTATATGATCTGCCTATTTATTAGAATTGCTTTTCTGCTCTCTATATGGAAGTCCATGATGCATTACATTCTGAACTTCCCAATGTTCAGATTGCTGTTCTCACTGCAAGAAATAATGAAATGGATTCATTACTTTATTCTTAAAATATTCTGATTTATTTTAGGATATAATCTTTTCAATGATTTCATATACCCTTTTGTTGTCCAGTTCATTTATTTTACTGTAGAAGGGAACACATTATACATATTTTGAAGACAAAAAATTTCAATAAATTTTTTAAGAGTATGACAGTCTGAGAAGATACAAAGTCCAAAGGTGTTTTCAGCATTAGTGAAACTCAGGATTGTTAATGTCATGACAAACACAGAGGAATTATGATCACAAACAATTATTTCTTGGATAAGCATCTATGAAACAGAAGCATTTTTTGGTGTAGTTTTAGATTTTCTTTCAAAATTATGTTTTGCAAAACAAGGTTCTCTCACTTTCAATCCAGAAGTGCAAAGTTGAATCAAATAATAATCCGTTGGAACCTCAAATTTTGCATATGTGGGGGATTCTCCTTTATGTATTTATCTTTTGAATTTGGCAGATGAAACTGGGAAAACCTGAGTGCTAAAAGAAACTACTGTGAGTTCTCTGAACACAAAGATATTAAAAGGAAATTAACACCACTACAGTGATACAATCAATCTGATTAATAATGATTTATTAGTCTAGGGCTGTAGTGTTACTTCTGGGCTCCAGGCCAGTATCTCTTTAGACAGTTATACTTGTGGAGGAAAAGAAGAAAATATATCCTTCACTGCTAGTTTTAAAAACAAATCAAACTATTTTTAAGATGAATATAGAATTAGAAATCTAAAAGTAGCAGCAGGAGGGCAAAACATTGGTAAGATATACAAACACAAATGTATCATTAATGTAAACCTGAGAACATCATACCTCCAGTATTTTCAGCTGGGTTTGGGTGTTTATGCTCATAAGAACATTGCTTTCACCTCTAAAACATTATTTTTGAGAGAGAGAATTATACATTATTTTCTTCCAATTTCTTCCTATGCCTTATTTCGAATGTACAATAATCGGGTTATTACCCCTTATTTCTCTTGCTTTAATAAATGCTTCTGTCATTTCATCTTAGATCTGTAGGGACCTCACTTTTTAAATTTTGTTGTTTGCTTAGAGTATGTTCTGTGACAGCTAGGGTGTTCTCTGTACTAACTTCATGAAATAAATAGCTGCTTATACATGTTTCCTCAAAATAAAACGTGAAAGTGTTAAAGTTTTTTCTGCAGTATGCTTTGAACTAATTATTTTTGATGATCTGCTGTTTTCGTAGTGTCTGGTAATTCTCTGTTCGCTACTGGAATCCACAAGCTCTATATTTTCAGCTAGAAGCAAACGGGCAGAGCTCATATATTCACGTACTGTGGAACAATAGTGAATAGCGATACCAGCTCAGATTCCCACAGCCAGTACAGATTTGTTGATGCAGTGCAGTGCCTGGGCTAATGAGACTTGATTCTCAGCCAGTGTAGTTAGATGAAGGACTATACAAATATAGTTGTACTGCTTCTAAATCCAAGACTGATTTACTCAACACTAGTTTGATTATCTCTAATGATGTTCTACATTGCTTATGGACTTATTTTAAAGTTTATAAAAGTTTATACTAAAGAATATTTATTGGGCAGTTAATGTTGGGCTGTGTAGCACCAGCTAGCCTCTGTGTTGTACGGGTAACAGTCATAGGGCAAGTACTTTTCATGATCCACTTTACCTCTGATAGACTCTTACTTCATACATATAGGGAAGAGATCAGTAGCAGCTATTAATGTTGTGCTGTTCTTCTCTACCATGCAATATACTGGGCAGCCTCAGAAGTAAAGCAGAAGAAATATAGTGTCAGAAGAATGCTAGACCAATAAAATGCAGATCCTTTACTTCGGTTGTGTAAACTCACCTTCATATTACTGACCCGGCAATAAAAGTCCCTTAATTGGGTGACTAGGAACACTATTCACATTTGATGGGAATAATAACATTACAGTGATGAGGGCAATTTAAGAATATTTTCTTTCTATAGAATATTTCTTTATTTTATGACTTATACCAGGAAAGCTGCTATTTGCTTGATACAGTGTTAACATATAAAGAAAAACCAAAAAGACATATTCTAGGCTGAGAATGAGTTAAAACAATATAAGTAAAGTCAAAAAGAAAGACAATAATGACACTGATCCAGGGAACATAAGATTTCTGGTAATCTATTTGAAAGAAACATTGGTTCTGCCTTTGAACATTTTCCAAAGCTGCAATAGCAAGAGGACATATTTCTCCAACATCCAGTTTCATAGAGAACAAGGCTAATATTCCTTGCTAGTCTAAGTCACAAAAAGATCTACTCCACATGACATTACTTTTATTATCAAGACCAGCACTGAGCAACTTCCTGAGCTGAAAATGATTTTGGCATGATTTGAAACAAACTGCTCATTAACAGCTTTCTTTAGAGGGAGAACATGGATGACAACATTGAACTTGTTCAGATTTTCCAATAAGACAGTCTTCCAGGCTCCAAGAGCTTGCAGACCTGTTTAGACAAATAATGTTTCTCTCACCTGAGGTCTTCCTCTGTATGTAAGCTATGTAAGATCCATCCAGGGTTGAAGGAGGAAGCATTCATCAGAACTTGAGACATGTAGAATTAAATAAGGAATGATGAATACATCTAGGATGTTCCAAAAATCTTGGAGATTCATGGGGAAGTTATGTTTACCATCCATATTGTATGTGCAGAAGCTGTTTGTTAAAATAACATGGAAAAAATATTTGATAACATGGAACTGAAAACAGTTACTGAAGCTAGTAACTTTGAATGTCTTTTTGTCTCCTCTACACCTCTCACAGCTTTCTTTATCTTATTGACTACTCTACTGCTTTTGCAAACTCCTCTTCTTTCCCTGCTTGTCCCTAAAATTTTTATAGGACTTCTCTCATTGCCCTTTCCATATACCCATCCACCTCGCTTTGTCTCTTTCAACAGATAGTTATTCTGGTGCACTCCATTCTGGAAAGTGTCATAGAATCACAAAATTTTTTAGGTTGAATGAGGCCTCTGAAAGTCATGTAGTCCAACCACCTGCTCAAAGACATTCAATAAGAGTAGGTTGCTAAAGACTGTATCCAGATGAGTTTCAAATAAATATCTCCAAGGCTATCTCCAAGGAACAGGGGCAACCTGTTCCTGTAACTGGCCAATTTCATGATAAAGAAAAAAATCCCTTAATTGTACCTTCCCATGATATAAATTGCATCTGTTTTCTATTCTCCTATCATTATGCACTCTAAAGAAGAGGTTTTGGCTCCATCTTCTCCGTATCTTCCAATTAGGAAAAGAGTATCCTGATCAATCTCTGATAAGCCTTCTGCTCTTAAGACTGAAAAATGGCAGTTCTCTCAGCCTATCCTCTTCTGTCATGTACACCTAATTATCTTGGTGGCCTTACACAAGACTTTCTTTGGTATGTCAATGTCTTTCTTTTACTGGAGAGCTCAATACTGGACACAGTACTCTAGATTTGGTTCCACAAGTGTTGAAAACGGGGGGAGGAAGGGGGGAAGTGCTACTTCCCTTTATCTGCTGGCAGCACTCTTGTTAATCCATCCCAGGGTGTTGTTGATCTTCTTTGCTGCAAGGGCACACTTCTGATTCGTATTCAACTTGTCATCAGGACCCCCAAGGTCTTTTCTGCAAAGCTGCTTTTTATCCTGTCCTAGATTATTCCTGCCCAGATGCAGGACTTGACACTTACCTTTGCTGAACTTCATGAGGTTCCTGTCAGCCCATTTATCCAGCCTGTCAAGGTCCTCCTGAATAGCAACCCTACTTTCCAGCAGAGCGATTAGTATGGAAACTGTACTACGAGGTTCAAATGTAGAAAAAGGAATTTTCTATAGTCCATACTTAATAGTTTCTCTGTTCATTTTACAGAGGTCTGGTACTGGTTGTTCATTTCCATCACCCTCTCCACCATAAAAGGGGATCAGTAAACAGCAATGCTTATGTCTCTTCTGACTTGAGATAGGTCCTTTAAACAGAAGATTTGTTGGTGTAGCACAGCTGCATGGCCTTGGCTCAGTTTTACTGAAAAAAAATGTTGGTATAACATAAGAAAGTAGACAAGCTAAAACTATGTATGATAAAAAAGGTAAAAAAAAGGACAATAGTGTCATTGTTGAGACAGCAGTCATTAGCAGCTCAAGGACTCAAGAAGACAAATACTTACCTGAAAGAGTATAAAACATTAAAAATCCCCTCAAAGAACTGGATGGTGGTGATTAATGTATTCCTAACAGCAATGGAGGTTGACCTTTCCCCACCTGGCATATGACTGCCTGGTCACAGAGATTCATTGGTTGTCTCATTGGACTTTGTGAGCAAATTAATGCTTGGTCTAGAAGGTATTAGTTTCAGACACTTGTTCTTTGAGCATTAACCAATAAACAATTGTACTGTACTTTTAAGTTCTGTGTATCTTGCTTGCAGAGTCAGTGTGTCTGGCAAAGGATATCCAAGGAATAGAGACCCAGAGAGGGAAGATTACAAACCAGCATTACAAGAAGATTGTTGCAGACCACGTGAATGTTCAGTCTGAAGGTCTTTATGTGCTTTACAGAGATAGCAAAGATAGGAACATATGCTGCATGCCTGCCTGTTCCTACATGAAAGAGTTTCCCTAGGCAAGTAGGGAAACCTGCTCAGCTTGGTTTCCTTTTCTCCAGCAAGTGTGTATGACAGTTGGGAACACCAGCCGATGCCTTGTCTGCTGCGTGTCAAGGACAGAATGCAGCTCTCACCTTCCTGGCAACTGAGAAGGTGGATAAAAGGTATAAACCCACCTCCCACAGCTCTAATTGTTTTCATTTTGACTGGATGAAGAAAACCTAGACAAACAATGGAAAAGGCTGCCACTTACTACAGGTATCTTTGGTCTTCAACAAACCATTCTCCATCATTCTTAGTCTTCTGTTGCAAATAGAAGCAATTTTGTGATCTTCCTTATTCCTCTTCACTGGGGACACAAGAGCAAGGAGAGAGTAGTCTTCTCATCTCTAACAAACTGTTTCCTCTACAAGCCAGAAGATTACTTTAACTGTTCTCCTTCTGGTCCACTTCCTTTTGTACTTAGTGCTTGGAGCACAGAACCATTTTTAAACACTGTAAGGAAATATTTGAGACACATTATTCATATAAATTATTTTATCTCTTGATTTATGTAATATGTGTGCCTGAAGCGGATGATTTGTTTCATTGAGATCACTATAAGAAAAAAACCCAAACAATGTTAAAATTAAGCATTAATAATACATACTTTTTTAGACATTTGTTTCAGTTAAATAAAATAGAAATGTAGCCACATAAAAATCCATACAGTTTTAAGCTGATTAGATCAATAAAGTATGATCTCATGAAGGATTTTATTATTATTCTTCCTTTCTATGCTAACTGACTTCAGAAAAGCAGTTTCTGTACCTATTTTGTGTTGAATACTACAAAACTGTTAAGTGGATTTATTGTAAGATCATTCAAAACATTCTATTAGTTCAAATTAACTTCTTTGTTAAGATTTATTGTTATAGATAATTATAAAAATGACAAAAAAACCCCAAAAACCTAAACATTCTCTCCAGATGGTTTAGTTTGGATAAAATATCAGCATCAGCCTTCATCATGGAATAAAAGGTTTCAACTTCTTTTTCAAAATCTGCTGATTTCATTAAAAAGTGTTTCTAGAACTTACAGCTGCAGAGGTGAATCTGGAGAAACCCATGTCACAATATCCATCTGAGTTTATAAAGATCTTGAAAAAGTAGTCATGAGGAAACCAGTACTTAAAGAATGTGTTATATATGTGCTAACTTTTTCAGTGATGATGAAACATGACAAGTGCCTTTTAATTGGGGTTGGCAGAAAAACAAGACAAAGGAAACAAGTAAGTCTGAAAGTATAAAAAGAAAAGGGAACTTAAAAAACCCACATGTACTTAAAGTCTGAACACCACCATCTATTGCCAGCGGCATCTTATTTTGCCATCCCATTAGGAAGAATTTCACCTTTAGGCGCAACTTGGGAGAATTTCAGTATAAAGCTAACAAGACACACCTATTTGTGTCATCTTAATAAAACTCTTCTCAGTGCTTCTAAATAATATATATACAACCAGAATGAAAGATTAAAGGATGTGTTCATTAAATTTAACTTCATTATGAAGTTTGCAAAATCTGGAGCAATACTAGCTACAGAGAAGGAACTAGTATATGGTTAAATTCAACATATTCACGTTTGCTTCCGATTAAAGCAAAATATAATTAGACAATTTGGATATGTAGTACCATATCCACACAATGATGTAGATTTTCACTACTGAAAAATAGAAACTGTGCTTACTGAAAATTATCTTGCAATGGTATTACTTATATTCCTGTTCTGATACTGAAAACCCCTACAAATTCAATATGTGTAAGTCCCATATTATTCCAACTGTATCAATAGTGAGGAAGGTGAAGAAAGAATTGGGAAAGCTACATCCTGGTTTAAAAAAAAATGCCATCTGACTTTGAATTAAAACCGTCCTAGAATTGTAACCACTGTAGAATTGAAGTCACAATCAATTTTCACATAGTTAATAAAAGCTGCTCACAAATTGAATTTGGGGATACAAAAAAAAAAAAAAAGATTTTTGATGCAGCTTTAGTTGGAAGGCAGATTTATTTATTAATGGTATCTCTTGTAGCTTCCTTTCCCTCTCATGAGGTGTGGAGGGTGCAATTTCAGTGACTCTGCTGTAATTCTTCTATAACTCTTCTACAGATGCTTTAATGCCAATCAGTCCTGACTCTCTGTAGTAGCTGACTGTCCCCCTAGCACCTCAATTCTATTCATTCAATTCATATTGAATTCTATTGCTGTATTAAAAGGACAGTTGGCTGGCATGGGGAAGACAGGGTTGATTGACTAGGCTTCCGTGCAAGAATTACAGTAGAATTACAGCACAAATGCAGAAATTGCAGCCTGCTGCTCCATGGAGTAGTTTGAATGGAAATGGTACTGGGAGAGAGGAATTGCACCTATCAGAGACATTGCTAATAGTAGGAAAGTCTACCTTAAATTAATCCTCATTGAAAACAATTTGGGAAAAAATTATGAAACCTAAAATTCATTTTGAAGTACAGTGGTTTTGAAAAAGAATACAAAATTATTAAAAGATACAGTCTTTTTTAAACTACTGTTTGAAAAACTGTTTTTCTAAGGAGTGTAGTAATGTTATACTGTTCTGACAGCAGTACTACTCTATAGCTTTGATCATCTAAATATCAGGGATATATTAAAAGCTAAATAGCAGGTTTTGTGAGGAGAAACAGTTAAAGTGTATTCATTAAAACATAGTTTGGCATTTTCATCCTGATTCTTCATTCCAATCACAATTTAAAAAACACACATACATAGTTTCCTTAAATTGGTATTGCTGAATTTAAGTACAGAATAAGTAGACATTTTAGGGGAAATTCAGATATGTTATTAACATCCACAGACCAAACTCACTTTAAAACCAGACAAATCTTGATTTCTTTTTTTTTCCCAAATGGCTTTTGGAAGTGATTTAACAGAATTTTAATGCTTTTGAGTTAATAAATTTGTGTTATCATAGTTTATATTTTAAGATATTAGGATCATTACTGCATATGGGGACATAGCATAATAATTCAAAAACCTCACTATCATCTTGCTTTAATTTGCTGTGTGATGAAATTCACAAAGATATTGCCTATGCTATGAGAGATACATTTAGTAGAAGATTTATATTATCCATCTATATCAGTATCTTCAAAGTATTTTTGCAGTGTCATAGCTTTCAGCTGCTTCCATTTCATTTTGTGATACAGTAGTGATCATATATGATATTATATAAAACATATATTAACTCACTAGATTCTTCCATCCAAAGCTTCCAAACCAGAATACTTGTTTCTACAACTTGTAGCTTATTACAATTGTTACTGTTTTTACCTCTTTGATCCCAATTCTATTATTGTAACTATTTATGTTTTTTGTCTTTGTCAGTTTTAGACAGTTTTGCTCCCTGAAATAAATAAGGTGTACTATCACTCAGATCAATAGGTAATACAATTTAGCAGGATTTATTCTTGATACAAAGTACCTCCCCAGAACAGACTATATATACAGTTTTTACAGGAAGAATAGTACAGGCTTTGACTAACTGTTCCCCAGACTAATAATACTGGTAGCAGTTCTCTAGTATCTCGGTTTATACTTTTTAGTATGGATATGGATAATGTTACTCAAATGAGCCTTTGGAATATCTAGAAACCTTTGATCTCCCTGATCATAGTTATTCTATGCACAGTTATGTGACTGACACATAGTTATGACTGGATAGATTAATGTTCTGCTTCTGGCAAGGAACAAAAGTCTTGAGATCCTGAAATGCATATGTTTTTGTCTTGAAGACAGAGAGGATCCAGTGCTTGTTGGTTTTGGTGCTTATTTACCCCTACTGCTAAATTATTAACTCCTCCACTCTGGAAAGTTCATTGGCATTATTTCATCCTATACATATCACTTGTGTTTGGTTGTTTGAACAAGATAGTTCACCAGGTAACACTACATAACACACTACTGGCCTAGTCTGCACTTAGCATTATGCTTCACTCTGCAGAGCTTCACGACTTGAAAGAAATAGTGCCAATCCAAATGGTGAGCTAAATAGTTTCCATGCTTACATTTCAGTCACACTTCAGGCACATGAGAAGGCTCACATGGGCTCTTTTGATGAGGTAGATCTGCAGCATATGGCTGCAGACTGGGAGAACCACAGATGTTGTGGCTTTCCAAATGATGACAGTTCTGTTTGTGCTTCCTCCTCTTTCTTTTCTCCTCCACTTTGCCTTACCCCCACAGACCTCAGCTTCATGCCTGTTCACCACTACCTCTGTTGTCCTGGTACAGCTGTGGACTTGAAATGGGATACTACACCACCTGATGGGAAGGGCCCAACCATAGAAAGAAGGTTATATTTTTAACCCAATGAGTTTTCCCATCCAGTTCATCACATGTCCACAGAAGGACCTGGACTGACAGAGAGCAGAGTGTAGTGCAGGGGCAGGATCAGCCAGGTAAAGGCAACTTTAACATTTCATTTAAAAAATTGTTTTTGTTTTCTAGCAGCCTATTGCCAGCGTGTTGGACTGAGACAGAAAGAAGGTGTCATGGTCTTCTTGGGAAACATGAGTTCCCAGAACCACAGCAAGGAAGTAGGAAACAGTGTTTTTCCTGGGAAGTGACACTTTTACCATGACTGGTTTCTACCTTATCCAATAATTCTCTTGGTAGAATCATCAACACATTGCAAATCATATGATACTATATTTACTTTCTTGATGAAAGTCTAGTAATAAAGGTCTAGTATGTATCTCAGATGAAATGCTGGTAGAAACATATCCATTGTTTCTTGTTTATTGAGTTCCTTACTTGTTCAGTTCTAGCTATTAGTATGTGGTTTCTTCAAACTGTTTAGTGTCTTATAAAGTATCTGGAAGCTTCTAACATAAATATTAAGTAACAGGGGTATCAGCATGGCACCAAGAATTACTCTCTGCCACAAAAAATTCATGGAAGGGGAACAATTATTATCAATCCACTTAAGATTTCTCTAGAAGAGAACAAAGGCAGAGAAAAGCACTTATCTTTATCAAATTTTATAACCAAACGTAGGAACTGCTCTGACAATGAAATTAAGTTTGTTTTATAAATATTGACTGGCATTACTGATAGTTTATTATTTGCTTCTTTATTGACTGAGTCCTGGACTGGTTTTTGCTTTTTTTTTTCCTTTTTTCTTTTATCCAAGACTGTTGTCAGACTACATTTACAGTTTTGTGGAAGAGTGGAGGACTCAGGCTGCTAAAGTTAATTTTCTTGGCCTGCTTTTCCAAGGCTAGGTACAAATTATATGCAGTCTTGCATTAAGAAAAAAAAATTATAAAAAAAGATAAAAAGAAAAAGAAGTAAAAGCATAACCTAGGTAATAAAAATCCTTTAGTATTATTCAACAATTATTTTATTTTTGTGGTGTAAATACTGACCCTGTTTCTTTTCAGAATTTCGAACAGAAGTAATTGTTGAAGAGATTTCATTATCTCTGTCTACTAATAAACCTAATACCACTAGTAATATTTTGTTCTTTGGTAGGGTTTTTGGTTGTTTTTTTTTTTTGCCCCAGAAGCTGGGTGTTATTTTTCTTAGTCCTGGGACCCAAAATTTTAGTGTATTGACTTCAGTTTCTTGTATCAGTTCTGTGCTGTTAATAATTTCCTGGTTTTACTGTTTACTTAATATTTTCCCATTTTATTTCTAATTTCTACCTTCACTTTGATACAAGTGAACTTTCATCAAATTTGTCCTGTTTCTTCAGAAAGGGTGTTTTCTTATCTGTGGGCCTTGCTTGAACTGGGTAACAGTTCTTTCCTTTCAAAGGTATCTCAAAACACAGGTGTAAGAAATTCTTGCTTTTTAGTTTGGTTTCTCAGGGGAAGTTATGTCAGTTATTATTCTGTTACTTGAACTCTTTAACATATAAGGAAGGTCATTCAGAAGTCTAATGAGAAAGCATATGACATTATGCTTTCAATATGCATTCTCACCTTTATTGGAAGGATTTATTTGTATGCAAGTTACACTGCCTTTGTCAGTTGAGCAAAGGCAAAGCTGTGTAAGCTCTCTAGTGTGGATGCAACTATACCATATGAAAATAGCATATACTTGCACAGATTAAGCTTTATCTGTTCAGAAAAGGTTTCACAGTGTAGCTTTCTTCCATTTCGACTATACAGGTACAGCTAAAGAAAAAAGTCATCAGTTTGCTTTGCTTTAAGCTGAGTCACATCTGAGCTGTACAATATAATACTGCCCTTTATCAGAATTAGGTGGGAAGGTGTTTTATGTTGTCAGGTTTATGCATTGAACGCTGAATTTTTTCAACGCATAGAGTTGGATCTGTATCAGGTTTCAGGATGTATAGTCCAAGATTTAATGAAGTTCTGGAACAGACTACAAAAGCAAATAATTTATAGCATATTATGACACTTGATTGTTTCTTTACTATCCGAAAATAAAAACAATCAGTGGAATAATACTAAAAATAAATAACAGAGTGAGCATATTAATAGTGCGATGTTGCAATAATTTCCACAAAAGAATGTGAATACGCTATACAAGCATATGGCAGAATTTGTGTGACTGTTTTAATAAGTAATGACCTTTTACATGCCTCACTGATACCTGCACAAAACCTGTGTGTATCTCACTAGTCTAAACAATGTTATTAATGGCTTCAGCTAATATGAGATGTAGGCTGGGATATGGACAGGAGCTATCTGGTTTACACTTATTATAAAGAAAAATAAAGAAAGCATAACAGTTTGGAGGAAGTTATTAAGGCTGAAAATGTGACATTCTAATCCAGTTCTGTCAAAATGATGATAACCTCATTATTATTATTATTAAATATGTAAGACTATTTGTATTGTCTAGGCAGAATTTTTTTAGAGAGCCATGATACATTGACATCTGCCAGCAAAGCAGAGGAA
>NW_008794595.1:317141-318025 GCF_000699145.1 Aptenodytes forsteri | reverse complement strand
GGGGAGACCTTCTTGCAGCCTATCAGTACTTAAAGGGGGCTTATAAGAAAGATGGGGATGGACTTTTTAGCAGGGCCTGTTGTGACAGGACAAGGGGGAATGGCTTTAAACTAAAGGGGGGTAGATTTAGACTAGATAGAAGGAAGAAATTTCTTACACTGAGGGTGGTGAAACACAGGGACAGGTTGCCCAGAGCGGTGGTGGATGCCCCATCCCTGGAAACATTCAAGGTCAGGTTGGATGGGGCTCTGAGCAACCTGACCTAGTTGAAGGTGTCCCTGCTCACGGCAGGGGGATTGGACTAGATGACCTTCAGAGGTCCCTTCCAACCCAAACTATTCTATGACTGTATGATTCTATGATTATTATTGAAGTATCCCTTTCACTACTATCTGCTTTACTTTATGCTTTCTGGAAACACTGTGGACATTGCCATAATTTAAGAACTATTCTGATTTTACTAAAAAAATCTAAAAATTCCACTTTAAAGCAAATAAAAGAAATATCAAAACAATCCTAATAATTCAAGGGACCACACAACAAATTCTTAAACCATGTAAACAACACTGATTATTAAATCAGACAGTCATACTTTACATGTGAGGTTGAACAACATATTTCTATACATATAATTAACAAAAGAAATTTTAATGGCCTGCTTTACAGATAAATCATAACACGTATTACTCATTAGCAAGTAACCCCATGCAACAATACAGGCTTGGGGAAGAGTGGCTGGAAAGCTGCCCAGAGGAAAAGGACCTGGGGGTGCTGGTTGACAGCTGACTGAACATGAGCCAGCAGTGTGCCCAGGCGGCCAAGAAGGCCAATGGCATCCTGGCCTGTATCAGAAATCGTGTGGCCAGCAGGAGTAGGGAAGTGAT